>NC_056729.1:469427592-469628696 GCF_019279795.1 Protopterus annectens
TAATATTAACTGCCTGTGTTTATTTACGTTTACTTAGTACACCTTTTCCTTCCAAACAAAGCACCAGTAAAATAAATTTTCATCTAGTTTATAGCTGCTCCTTGCAACGCCATTTATATGCTTTTTTGTGATTGCTAGCTTAAGGATTCCTTTCTTCACAGTCCTGCCCATTAGCAGACTCATTATTTTGCCCACCATGAGGCAGTGTTCTCAACACCTGACAATGTGTACACAGATGAAAACGCCACAGGATCAACTTATTTTCTGGCTCTATTCAAATAATGTTACGACAAAAATTATGAGAATCTATTAATAAAAAGATAATTACATCAAAAAGCCTAATATAACTTGAGTAAACGTACAATGGTAAAGGTGACCAAGTGACTTCTGTATTTTAAAATAGATTTAACATGTCTTTCTGTGCCCACAAGACAAGCTATGTGCGAGAGACTCCAATCATTTCACTTTAGAAAACAGAATACCTCAAGTTGAATTTTATCTTCTTGAGCTGAGTTAGCATTTTATCTCTGTTTCAACTAAACAAGAAACTAAGAAATCTAATGAAGTCCAACAAGGCCAATTTTGAGGTCAGGGCAGCTTCCCAGGTTAAGGATAATCATAAGGCCTCCTTTAGCTACATCAGGAACCTTAAAAGATAATGCTAACCAGTGTACAGAACTGGTCATAAATGGCACAACCTTCAAAGACCAGGGTGACATAGGAAATCTACGAGCCGATAAATCTAGCTTTAACTTCATCCCCACTCCCCCAACTACCCCCTATGAAATCCCTTCAAAGCATACCCTCCCAGTTTTCAACATGGAGCAGGCCCCAGTGGTGCTCTCCAAGGCCAAAACACTGCTTCAATGGGCCCTGACAATATCCCTGGTTGGCACCTAAATGGCCTAAAACATGGCCTAGCAGGGCCACTTGAGGATCTCTTCAACTACAGCCTCAAAACATGTTACATGTCAGGTGGATGAAGGGCCACTCATAAGGGTGGACCATCAACTGACCCCGGGAACTACAGACACATCAGTCTGACAAGTCTAACATGCAAAGCCATGGAATGAATTACCATGGAAATGATCAACAAGGACACTGGCACCCTACAGACATTCGACTCATCCCGGTTTGCCTTTAAGGGAAGGTCTTGTCTACTTAACCTGGTAGACTTCTTCAAGAGAGTCACCAAGGCTAGGAATGAGGGGAAACAGTGCATACCACCTACCTTGACCTGGCCAAGGCATCTGATACAATATCCCAAATCAGGTATTGTTGCCAAACACTCAGAACAAGGCATAAATCCCTACATAACTCATTGAATTGCTGGCTCACTGACTAGCTCACAGACAGGACCCCAAAAGGTCAGGAAAGGTGAGACCACCTCCACCAGGAGACTGGTCACCAGCAGAGTACTCCAGGGCTCTGTGTTGGGTCCACTCCTGTTTGGCATCTACTTCTTGGACATCAGGGTTAATGTCAAAGGCCTCTGGCTCACCAAGTTTGTGGAAGAATGTAAATTGGGAGCTATCATAAATTTTTTATTATTTTTTTTATTTTTATTTTTTTTAACATGGAGCGAAGACATTAACAAAATTATTCTATACTGCCCAGCTCATAAGCACGGCTATAGCATCCAGGTCCATGGAAGTTACTGTAGCAGTCTACTCAGCCCTTAAACCCACCACTGAGTATAATGCTCACTTTGGCATCTGCCTAACCAGACACCTACAAAAGATGGAACACTCTCAAAGGTCTTTCACCAGGAGAATACAGGGTATGAACATCCTCGTCTTACACAGATTGCCTTAAGGCCCTACCTCTGTACTCAGTCTTCTATAGGTTACTGAGAGGCAATTAAGCTTGGCATATAAGGCATCTTCAGATCCAGCTCTGGTGGATCTCTTGCATATCCACAAAACAAAAAGCACCAGAAACACTAGATCCAGGTACCTAAACTTTGACTGATGTATCTCTCAAAGGATCTCCCGCACTATGGAATACTCTCCCCAACCCTGTGCAGCAGTGTTCATCCCTAACCTTATTCAAACAAAACCTTGATCACTGGATGGGAAATCCCAAATTCACGCTTGGTCTGGCCCCATGTCTCTGATGGACATAGATCTATGGTAAGTAAATTAAACCCCAACTAACATAACCCCCCACCACCACATAACCTTTAGCTACCTCCTTACTAACACACCACTAAATTATAGATGCCCAAGGTACTCTGGGACAAAACTGGGTTGGGTTGCACGATTAGGCTTATAAAGACCCTGGTCATCATTAGCCAAGTATAACCCTAAGAAACTATGAACCATGGCAGCCCCCATCAAACCACTCTGAAATAAAAACACATTTGAAAATAACATATCACTTAAAATGATGCAGGTACATTACTGTTGTACAGAAGATAAAAGATGAATTACATTTTTTTCAGTTTCTGACTATGATGGTTCTTTAACATTACAAAGCTTTTTGTAGCTGTTTGGGGCCTGATATGAGAAAGGGACAATTAGCTTATCACAGACCACAACATGAAGAGACACCATCAGTATAGTACAGTTTTGTACCTACCATAAATGTAGATGTTCGAGTGTTCACCCTGCTGCAGTCATCACACTTGGGTTATCTTGTCGTCAGGCGGTCCCGCAGTCAGCCTGAATTCCAAAGTCTTGGTCCGGCGTTGGTTGCGGTCGCTTCTTCCCTGACATCAGTGCGCCAGGGGTATAAAAGAGGCATCCGACACCATTTTCTTCAGTTTTTATTGCCCCAGATGTCAGGTCCCCTTCCAATGATAAATCCAGTATTGGGCGCCAGGCCTCATCTTTTCTTGGTACCAAGAACAGTCTTGAATAAAAACCTTGTCCTTATTCCTGTTCTGGCACTGGCTGAATAGCCCCTATATCCATGAGGGACGTAACCCGCCTCTGTGCCTCTGCCCATTGATTTTTTGGCAGATCTGGCCAACCGTTTGTAATTGGCAGAGTGTGAAGTGGAATCTGTATCCCTGAGATACTTAAACATCCACTTGTTCTGGGTTATTAACTGCGAATTTTGAGCATAAAGTGCTAATTTTCCCCCTAAGGGTGCTGTCAAAAGATAAGTGCTTGGTGATAGCAGAGGGAAGTCATTGAGACTGTTTACTGTAGGGTTGCGCTTTATTTCCTCCAGATTTGGAGGTAGAAGTACCCCATTGATTTGACCTGTAAGAATCCCGTGACTGGTATCTAGAACCTTTAGGGCGCCTGGATTTGCCCTGTTGAGCTCTGTCGGACACAGGAAAGGACCAATTTTTTGTAGGCTAGTGTCTACTGAATCTTGGTGGCTGCACTTGTAAGAAGTCTTTTACAGTTTGCATAGACTTAGCTTTGTCTTCCATTTTCTTTAAAACTTCTTCTGCCTTAATAACAAACAGAGTATCATGCTGTAAAGGTGCATCCAGCAATTTAGCTTTAACATGATCAGGCAAATTTTGCTCTTTTAGCCAGGCATGCCTTCTAATCACAGATCCAGTAACTGCGGCCCTGCAGGAGGCCTCTAAGGAATCAAAACCACATTGCAAAGTATGCTTTCCAACTTGTTCTGCTGCATGCAATAATTCCTGCAATTCTTTATTTTCTGCACATTCAGAAATCAACATAATTTTCTGTTTCAGTAATCCCATAACATGTTGTTGATACTTGAGCACATGAAACTGGCAGTTTAAGGCCCTAATTGCCAAGGTTGCAGATGTATAAACCTTCTTTCCCCATCTATCTAGTGCCCTGGAATTTCTGTCAGAGGGGGTAGGATTTTTTGCTGTTGAGGCCTTAACACCTTTTGGACCCTGTGAATTAGTTTCAGGGTCAGCAGCAGGGTTTCTAAATAAAAATTTGTGAGTCAGGAACCCTGTAATATCTGTCTGGCTTGCTAGGAGCTGGAGGTAAGGAGTCTGGAGTCAAGCTTGACTCCGAAAACACATCATCCACAATGTCTAAAACAGGAGGGTATGGCTAAAGGCCTATGCTGAGGGAGAAGGAAATCCCGGAGCCTCTTTTTTGATTCTGAGAAATCTTGACTTTCCCAGTGAAAATGCTCCCTCAAAGTATGCAAGGATTCTCCAAAGGAATAATCTTCAGGAGGACATGCAGATGGGATAGATTCCTCTGCATCAGAATCCTCATAGGGTGGTATAGATAATTCCTGATCAGAAGAAATAAAACTTGATCTGAAGATTCATAATCAGTGTCTTGCCTAGGCCTTTTATCAGGAGGGGTTTGGGAACCCCTGATCAAGGTAATTAGGTCTTCAGCCATTTTGATCATCTGCTTTTTGGGCATAGAGGCCTGTGCACGTGGCTCATGCGTCAGTTTTTTAGCTTTAGAAGTTGCTTTTTACTTTGATTTTGAAGCTGGCGTCAGTTTTATATAAAAATGTTATGGCCTGAATACACCCTCAGAAGCCGATGCCTGCTCAGCGGCTCCGGACCCATCCAAGGGAGAGACATCCGCTGGTACAATACTTTGAAAATCTCGCGGTGTGCCGGACTCCACATAGGTCTCGGTAGGGGCCTGCGACTCAAAAGTAGTGGGTATCAGGGGCTGCGAAAGCGCCTCACTGAGTACCGGCGAACTGGCGAGTGGCTTAGGAGAAGCTTTGTCGTCGGTTTTGGACCTCAACGGTCTGTCTCTGTCCTTTCTTTGCGTTTTTTGTGTACTCCGGTAGTCAGATTGCTATCCGACAACATTTCAGGATAGTTAAATCTGTTTCCAAAATATTTTGAGGCAAAGATATACCAATGCTTAATAGTGCGTTGTTTAAATCTAGCACAAAACCGACAGCTAGGCACGTTATGATCAGGGCCTAGGCAAGGAATACAGTATAAATGGAAATCCTTATAAGGTATTTGCTTCCCACAAGTAATGCAATTATTAACTTTTTCTGACATTGGTATGGAGCAAGAAAAATGTTTCCCCAATGGGGTACTTTGCTTTAGTGAAGACTTCAGTTTTGAAACTCGAATTCGAAAATTTCAGGAGTCGGCCGACCGGCACTTGCGAACTGCTTCTGCTTCGGGCACCGAGCAGCAAGAAAGACTAAAGAAAAAGGCATCGGCTGCCTGTTTTATACCCCTGATGACCTGACGTCATGGAAGAGGAGACAGCAACCGACGCAGGACCCAAGACTTTGGAATTCAGGGCACCCTGCCAGCAGATTACCCAAATGTAATGACTGCAACAGTGAAACACGAAGAACATCAGCATCAGCACCTGCACAAGTACAAAAATGCTCAGCATTTCACTTACCATAAGGTATTTCTTGACTTTTTTTTCTGTTAACAACAACACGAGATTGGAATTTAAAAGGCTTAAACTACCCCTACCCCCATCTGAAGATCTTCAGTCATGCAGATAAAACCTTCTGGTCAGAACTGCTTGTGCAGTTATCAAATAATTTTAGCTTGTCTTATTTTCACAAATCTCCCAACTGGGATAGTTGAATGTGCTTTTTACCTGCCCTACCAAAAACTATGAATGAAAGACTTTACTAGGGTGGGAAAAACAAATCACATTATTTAGCTAAAATGTTTTGTCACATTATTGCATAACACAATAAAATTCCCTTTGTGTTTTCCTCAATAACTAAAGAGCATAGGAACGCCCACAAACCTGCAGCTTTAAATGTTTGAAAAAAAAATGTTCTGTTTTGATAAGATTAACTGCCTGTGCTTATTTATGCTTACTTAGTATACCTTTTCCTTCCAAACAAAGCACCAGTAAAATAAATTTTCATCTAGTTTATAGCTGCTCCTTGCAATGCCATTTATATGCTTTTTTCTGATTGCTAGTGTAAGGATTCCTTTTTTCACAGTCCTGCCCATTAGCAGACTCATTATTTTGCCCACCATGAGGCAGTGTCCTCAACACCTGACAATGTATGCACAGATGAAAACGCCACAGGATCATCTTACTTTCTGGCTCTATTCAAATAATATTATGCCAAAAATTATGAGAACCTATTAATAAAAAGATAATTACATCAAAAAGCCTCATATAACTTGAGTAAACGAACAATGGTAAGGGTGACCAAGTGGCTTCTATACTTTAAAACAGATTTAACATAGCTTGTCTTGTGGGTACAGAAAGATATATGTGAGCGACTCCAATCATTTCACTTCAGAAAACAGAATACCTCAAGCTGAATTTTATCTTCTCGGATAAAAGTAACTTATTAATGAAAAGCATTTTAAAGCCCAACAGTAGTCCACTTCCCTAAGAAAATGCTAGCTCAGCTCGAGAAAATGATTCAAAGGCTGCTGGGGGAAAAAAAAAGCAGGGAGTGGTTTTCATCTCTAGGAAACGGCAGTTAATGGACTTCACTTCAGTAATCTCTGGCAGACAGCCACCCCAGGGACAGACTTCATCCCTGGAAAATGGCAGTCAAGTAACTTTAGTGCTCAACTATTCTCGGGCAGAGGTCCAACGGTACAAGCAGCAGTGGAGATGGCTTAAAAGCCTGAGATCAGTAACAGGTACACGTAGTGACTGCATGTGGGAATCCACACTTGCACACATGGCAAAGGTTATGAGCTGCTACTAAGATTCATCCTGCAGTCTGGTGTTTGACTCCCTCTCTCTCCTTCAGCTAACTGTAAAACTGAGAAATTTACTTACCAAGCATTCTGGATCATCTCTGAGCAGAGGCATTTGTACGTAGCTGCTTACCCATTAAAAATGAATAAAACAAAACAAAATAAATAAACTTAAAATATCAATTCTGATACAGCTGTATGACTGTGCATAAATAGTGACAAAAACAGAATATTCTCATTTCGCGTAGGATGACATTAGCCTAAAAAAAGTCCCTCAACAAGCTAGGATTCCTCCTAACAGGTTATAGGCGAGTATGTCTTGGGATCACTTGGCTTTATGGATGCCTACAGAAAGAATGGATGCAAAAAGGAGTAAAGTGTGCAATCCAAAGGTTTACAAAAACTAAATCCAATGTTTACATTAATGGAAATAAAACAGAGCAACTTTAGAACAGAAAGAAAAAATATCACTGATACTGTTAAGCTCACAATCTACTGATCTGTAAGTCAGGAACACAGTGACTTAACTTAGTGCCTGTGCTTATCACCATAAAGTATTAGTGCATTCTTAAAAGTACATATGTTTGTTTAACCAGGGGCAGCAGCTTTTTCCAAAATGTAGGATCATGCTGTGCCACAATCTGAGCTCTCTTTTCCATATTGCTTGTATTTACTTTCAGTGGCAAGTTAAACCTGGTGTTAGCTTTACAGGCTATGTGTTCTAGACACAATGTTTCAAAATGAACCAGGTTCATTAGTGCCTTGAAGATGAGATGCAATGCATTTCTTAGGAACGTAAAAAATGCTGTATACAGTGAGAGCTCCTTAAAATGATCTGGGTAGTTCAGATTTTGCAGATTCCCTATTTTACTGTGAGAAAATAAACTACTGTCCTTTCTCTAGTTGTACAAGGCTTTTTGTTATTCAAGTACAAAAAGCCGCTTTGTACTCTACAGTTGGATAAATCAATGCTATATAAATGTATACAATGAAATCATTCTTTAATTTATAGCTGCTTGAATACAAAAACACATTTCATGCATTTCTGTAA
This sequence comes from Protopterus annectens, assembly GCF_019279795.1. NCBI lineage: Eukaryota > Metazoa > Chordata > Ceratodontiformes > Protopteridae > Protopterus > Protopterus annectens. The sequence continues at coordinate 469,435,221 of NC_056729.1, forward strand.
ACAAGGCAAAGCAAATCATGAAGCTATTACTCCAGTAAAATGCTCAGAAATTGAGATAATCAATACAAAAAAAGTATGTATGAATTTATTTTACATGTATAAACAGGTAAGCCAACTAAAACATTAAAGCACAGAACACAACAAAAATAATACAGGTACAAAACTCTTCAATGCCTACAATTTCTAACCATATAAGCCTGTTGTGTAAATAAACTGTAAATATATATTTTATCCAGCACAAGGGCACTAAAAGTCTTCGCTACAACTGAGCCAGCAAAATGGCAAATGCATTCAGAGTGAAAAATGCTTGTTATGCCACTAGCTATCTGGTTAAAAAATGTCTAACATAATATTACAATATGTGCTGCAGCTATAATTCTGAAATATGCCAATTAAAAAAGATGGTTACAGCACTTGCGTGTATATGTTGGAAGGGGGAAGGGGCAACAGGCAGAAACAGGAGCATAGTTCCAAAAGAATTCTGACTACACTCATGCTACACAGACATGAAACAATGTAAAAATGTTTACAAATAGCAAACATTTTGTTAAAACAAAACTAGTTAGCCAATGAAAACAAGTGATCTCTATGAAAACAAAACATGCTACTCAACAGGAGATAAGAATTATGAATATTACCTCAGAGATATGGTGCAGTGGTAGCGTTGTTGCCTCACAGCAAGAGGTCCTCCTGTTCGATTCTCGGCTGGGGTGCCTTCTGTGTGGAGTCTGCATTTCCTACCCGTGGTCGAGTGGCGTTCCTTCACTGAAGGTTGGGCATCGGGCTGGCAACTTGGCACCATAAAAAAAATCTACTGCCAATCATTAGCGGACTGGAGTTCCGCTGTGGCGACCCCTAACCGGGAAAAGCCGAAAAGACAAACAAACCTCAGAGATATTAATTATTCTCAGACTGTAAACAAAGATCTATTTACTTAGTAACTCTCAAAAGCAGAGAACATAATACAGTATTTCATGACAGCAACGGCCATTTGGGATTGTGTGACTGTATTATTAAAACTAAATGGATATTTGTTTAATTTTGTTAATTATGTACTGACTGACATGTGGCAGATTTTTATATGAACCTAGAACTCACTATTGGAATTTCATAGGTACATAGTAGGTTACTGATCTTTCAGGCTCTTAAAAAAACCTAGTCTTACATTCCCATGGCAGTTTTTTAGCCCTTTTATTTTGTGTATGAATAACCTACAGGTGGCTGAAAGTACAGTTGTGTACACTTTCCATAAATGCAGATGTTTGAGTGTATTTACTGTTGCAGTCATCACACTTGGGTTATCCTGCCAGGGGTAGCCCTCAGTCGGCCCGGATACCAGAGGCTTAGTATTTCTGCGTCAGTTGCTGTCGCTCCAGGACTGACGTCAGGTAGTCAGTGGTATAAAATTAGGCACGCCATTACATCAGTTTTTCTTGCCCCAACTGTCAAGAGCCCCCAAATAGGAAGCTATGTTATGGTGGAAGAACACCACCAGTAGAAAGTAAATACTACAAAATTCCTTGTAACGAGAGAGAGGGAGAGAGAGACAAGGGGGATGGAGGGTGGGAAAAGCACAGTTGTGTACACTTACCATAAATGTAGATGTTTGAGTGTATTCACTGTTGCAATCATTACATTTGGGTTATCTGCTTGCAGGTAGCCCTCAGTCGGCCTGATTATCAAAGTCTTGGGTCTTGTGTCGGTTGCTGTCTCATCTTCCATCACGTCAGGTAGTCAGGGGTATAAAGCATGAGGCCGACGCCACTACATCAAATTTCCGTGCCCCAGATTGTGGGGTGCCCCCATAATGGGAAGCAATTATATACAAGGTTACACCTCCAAAAAAAAAAAAAAAAAAAAAGCAAATACACCAGAAAGCTTAAGTATAGTAAACAAAAGAGAGGTATAGTCAATAGAACTCAGGGGGTTGGAGGGAGGGTAACCAGGACTGCAACAGTGAATACACTCGAACATCTACATTTACGGTAAGTGTACACAACTGTACTATGTTCTTCGTGTTTCACTGTTGCAGTCATTACATTTGGGTGGATTCCCAAAGCTAAGGAAGGGAGGAGGCAATTAGAGAGCATTAGGACCAGCTATTAGGCCCTGCAAGACTGCAGTGGCAAAACCAGCTCTGGATTTAGAAAAGATTGGCAAGTGGTAATGCTTGGTGAAGGTATGTACAGAACTCCAGGTAGCAGCTTCTAGGATGTCCCTGGTAGAAACACCTCTAAGAAAGTCTGTAGAAGTAGATGCAGCCCTGGTGGAATGGGGTCTTATCCCCTGTGGGGTAGATTTTCCACGGTGCTTACAGCAGAAATGAATGCAATGGCCTATCCACTTAGAAATGGTTTGCTTTGAAATGGCCTTCCCCTCTGCCCATGCAGCAAAGGCAACTAGCAGCTGTTCAGATTTCCTGAGAGGCTTAGTCCTGTCCAAGTAACATCTAAGTTGTCTGTGCACGTCCAAGGAGTGCAGTATTCATTCCCCTTTGTTCTGTGGATTAGAAAAGAAGATTGGCAAATGAATGGACTGATTAAGGGCCATACTGGATACCACCTTGGGCATAAAGGAAGGATTGGTCCTGAGAGATACCCTGTCCGCATGAAAGATGATGAAAGACTCCACTGCCATGAGGGCCTGTAATTCAGACACCCTTCTTGCTGAAGTGATGGCTAGAAGGAATGCTGTTTTCCAAGAAAGGAATTTCAACTCTGCAGTTGCAGCTGGCTCAAAAGGAGGTAGAGTGAGCTTTTCCAATACAAAGTTAATGTCCCAGGCTGGAGTAGGGGCTCTCCTGGGTGGGCTTAAATTTTTGGCCTCTCTGAGGAATTGCTTCAGCAGGGGGTGAGAGAAGATGGGTGGCTCAGTATTATAATGTGCTGAAATGGCTGAGGCATGAATTTTAATAGAAGAGAAGGCAAGGCCCTTGTGAAGCATCTCTGTTAAGTATTGAAGAATATTCAGTAAATTGGGCACTGTTGTGCCCATCCCCCGTGTCTGGCTCCAGGATTCTTTTCCACTTTTCAGCATAGGATTTTCTAGTACTAGGCCTCCTTGCCTCCGGGATGACATCCAGCACTTGCTTGCTGAGGGATGGTACAGGAGAACTCAAGTCATTAAGCCAGGCTGCCAGGTTCGGGGTTTGAAGCTGGGGGTGCAGAATCTGGCCCTCCAGCTGGGACAGTAGGGAAGGGGTCTGAGGCAGGTGCCATGGTTCCAGTAGAGACATACTGCGCAAGACGGTGTACACCAGTGTTGGTGTGGCCAGTCTGGTGCAATGAGTATTGTCCTTGGTTTATCCTGTTTGATCTTTAGTAGAACTTTCGAGAGGAGAGGCAGAGGGGGAAAGGCATAAACTGAGAGGCTTTCCCAAGTGAAGGACAGGGCATCCACTTTCCAAGTTTGTATGTGGGGAGTCCTTGTGCAGAATTTGTCCAACTGGTAGTTCTGAGGGGAGGCAAACAGGTCTATCTCTGGGCTCCCCCATTTATTTCTCAAAATGTTGAATATCTTTAGGTCCAGTTTCCACTCGTGTGGGTCCATGAGATGTCTGCTTAGGTCGTCTGCCAGTGTATTTAGTTTGCCTGACAGGAATTGAGCTTGTAGGTGCACTTGGTAGCTCAAAGCTGTGTTCCACAGAGCCATGGCTAGTCTGCAGAGAGGGTATGAGTGGGTTCCCCCCGCTTGTTTATGTACCACATAACAGTGGTGTTGTCCGTCTTTACCAATAATTGTCTTGGAAGAATGTGGTTCATGAAGGCTGTCAGAGAATTATGTACAGCTATCATTTCTTTTTGATTGCTATGCAGGTGCGTTTGACTTGGGTTCCATTTGCCCTGAATGCACTGCCCTGCCAAGTGAGCCCCCATGCAAAGTCTGATTTGTCTATTGTTAGGGTTTGGGTGGCAGGGGGTAGAGTGAATGGCAGACCCTTGTTGTGGTGGCAGGCCTCTGCCCACCAAAGGAACTCTGTTATTATACAAGGAATGATAGGAATCATTGATTCCAGGTCCTGAGAATGTTGACACCATAGGCTTTTTAGATACCATTGTAGTTTCCTCATATGCAGTCTTGCATATGGAATTAGTAGAATGCAAGAGTCCATGAACCCCATGGCTTGCAGTATTTTCCTTGCAGAGAGCTGGGTCTTTGTGGCCAGTAGTTTGAAGTAGGCTGTCAAATAAACTTGTTTAGCTGGTGTGAGGTAGGCCATCTGGGAAGTTGTACTTAAGCTTGCTCCCAGGAATACAATTTGTTGGCAGGGTACTAGGTGTAATTTATTTTCGTTTATGGTGTACTCCAGTGAGGTTAGCAGTTTCTTTACAAATGGCAGATGATTTAATAGTATGTCCTGGCTTTCTGCCTGAATTAGACAATCGTCCAGGTATGGGTATATTTGAATATTTCTTTGCCTGCAGAATGCAATGACTGGAGCTAGGCACTTTGTGAATACCCTGGGTGCAATAGATAAGCCAAAGGGCAGTAAAGAGAACTGAAACTGCATGTAGCCTGCTCTGAAGCATAGGTATTTTCTGCAAGATTCCCTAATTGGGATGTGCAGGTAAGCTTCCTCTAAATCCAATGTTGCCAACAAGGCATTTTTGCCTAGCATGGGAAGCAGCTGATGAAGAGTCAGCATTTTGAATTTTGGGATTACCAAAAAGGTGTTTAGGATAGAGAGGTCCAGGACAGGATGCTAGGAGTTGTCTTTTCTGGGTACCAGGAAAAGTCTTGAGTAAAAACCTTGTCCCCAATTCCTCTGCTGGGACAGGATGAATAGCCCTGATACTTAGAAGAGAGAGAACCTGCTGTTGAGCCTCTGCCCACTGATTTGGGGGAAGGTCTGGCCAACCGTTTGGGGTTGATAAGGTGTGGAAGTGGAATCTGTATCCTTGGGAAATTGTATTTAAAACCCATTTGTCTTGGGTAATGAGTTCCCAGTTTTCTGCATGCAGGGCGATCTTTCCCCCTAAAGGAGCAGTCAGTTGAGCAGGGCTTGGAAGGTTTAAGGTTAAGTCATTATGACAGTTTACCATGGGGGGGGGGGTCTTACTACTTCCAGCTTTGGAAGTGGGAGTCCCCCACTGCTTAAACCTGTAAGTACCTTGAGACTGAAGCCTGGGTGATCTGCTGGTCCTGAGTTTGGACTGAGAAGGCCTGAAAGAGACAGGAAAGGACCAGTTCTTAGAAGGCCAATGCCTACTAAATCTGGGAGGCTGCACTTGCAGGAAATCTTTAACAGTTTGCATAGATTTAGCTTTTTCCTCCATCTTTTTAAGTAATTCTTCTGCTTTGTTGCCAAACAGGTGGTCTTGGTTTAAGGAAGCATCCATTAAATTAGCTTTAACATGATCTAGCAAAGTTTGTTCCTTAAGCCAAGCATGCCTTCTAAGTACAGACCCAGTGACCGCAGCCCTGCAAGATGCCTCTAAGAAGTCAAAAACACATTGCAAAGCATGTTTACCAACTTGTTCAGCAGAATGCATTAAATCCTGTAATTCTTTACTTTCAGCACAGTCAGGAATCAACATAATTTTCTGTTTAAGTAATCCAATGATATGCTGCTGATACTTTAACATATGAAACTGGCAGTTTAAGGCCCTAATGGCCAAAGTAGCAGAAGTGTATACCTTCTTACCCAATCTGTCCAGGGCCCTGCAATCTCTATCAGAGGGGGTAGGGTTTTTGGCAGTAGTAGCCTTAATGCCTCTGGGTCCTTGTGAAATGGTCTCTGGATCCACAGTAGGATTCTTAAAGAGGAACTTGTGAGAGTCAGGTACTCTGTAATACCTGTAAGGTTTACTGGGAGCCGGAGGTAAAGTGTCTGGGGCCAGGCTAGATTCCAAGAAGGCATCATCTACAATGTCCACTACAGGAGGGATAGCTAAAGGCCTGTGTTGAGGTAGAAGTAAGAATTCCCTAAGCCTCTTTTTGGAGTCAGAGTAATCCTGGCTTTCCCATTGGAAATGCTCACTAAGAGTATGCAAAGTTTCACCAAAAGAGAAATCTTCTGGAGGGGAAGCAGAGGGAATGAAGTCCTCTGCATCAGAATCCTCATAGGTAGATTAGGGCAAATCCAGGTCATCAGAAGAAACAGAAATTTCAGAATCCTGATCAGAAGAATCAGAAGGAAAACCAGTTCTAGGTCTCTTAGAGGGAGAAGGCTAGCTTCCCCTGATTAGAGTAATAAGGTCTTTAGCCATTCTTATAATTAGTTTTTTTAGGCATAGGGGCCTGACCATGTGGTCTGGGCATCGGTTTTCTAGGCGTGGATAGAGTTTTACGCCTTGAAGAAGAAGATGGCGTCGGTTTGATATGCAAGTCAGTAGGCCTGAATACACCCTCAGAAGCCGGTGCCTGCACAGCGGCTCTGGACCCATCCGAGGTAGAGACATCCGCAGGTTCCATAGTCAAAGAAGCATCTCGCGGCATACTGGACTCCGATTGGGTCTCGGTAGAGGTCTGCGAATCTGAAGTAGCAGTTATCAGGGGCTGCGAAAGCGTCTCACTGAGTACCGGCAAACTGGCGACTAGCTTAACGGAAGCGGCGGCAGCTTTGGACCTATGTGGTCTGTCTATCTTTACGTTTTTTTTGAATGTTGGTAGTCAGATGGCTTACCAAAGCAATTTCAGGATAATTGAACAGAGTACCAAAATAGCTTGATGCGAAAATGAACAGATGACGAATAGTTTCAGGACTGAATAAGTCACAAAACCGACAGCAAGGTGCGTCGTGGTCTGGGCCTAAGCAAGGAATGCAGTACAAATGAAAATCTTTTTGAGGTATTTGCTTTCCACAAGTAATACAATTGTTAACTTTTACTGACATCGGTTTAGAGCAAGAAAAAGGATCCCCAACAGGGTACTTAGCTTTTTTGAAGACTTAAGTTCTGAAACTCGAAAATGAAAATTTCAGGAGTTGGCCGACCGGCACTTGCGAACTGCTTCTTCTTCGGGCATCACACGGCAAGAAAGATTGATGTAATGGGGTTAGTTGCATGCTTTATACCCCTGACTACCTGACGTCATGGAAGATGAGACAGCAACCGATGCAGGACCCAAGACTTTGATAATTAGGCCAACTGAGGGCTACCTGCAAGCAGATAACCCAAATGTAATGACTGCAACAGTGAAACACGAAGAACATCCAGGACTGCAACAGTGAATACACTCGAACATCTACATTTATGGTAAGTGTACACAACAAAATTTTTTTTTCAAAAGGGCAGTCAACCCGGGTTAATTCCCCCAAAATGGAGGCCCAAAAAACCCCGGGGTCTATCCCCCCAAAATCGTTTGGGAAAAAAACCTTTTTTTTGGATTTGGGAAATAGGAGGGTTGATTTAAAGTTTTTGAAGGGATTAACGAAGCAAAAAGTTTTTTCAATTAAAAGGAAAAGGTCTTGGGGGAAATTTTTGAGAAAAAGGAGAGGGAGGCTGGGGGGGAAAAAAAAAATTTGATCCCCTTTGGGGGTTTTGGTTTTGTTTTTGTAACAAATGGATGCAGGGGTTTTTCCAAAATTTTAATTTTTTGGAAAAAGGTTGGGTCCCCTGCATTTAATTTATAGGAAATTTTTCAGTTTTTTTAAAAGGAAAATTTAGGGGTTTTTTAAGGGGGGAAAATTTTGGTTTTTTGTGAACTTTGAGGGGAAGAATTTTTTGTTTTGGGGGGTTTTGGGAAAAGGTTTTTGGGGGGAAAAAAAATGGATTTTGGAAGAGCAAACTGGCAATTTTTGGGATGAAGGATTTGGGGGATCCCAGGAAAAATTTGTTAAACATTAAAAAATTTGGGTTAAGGGGCTCTTTAACGGGCCCGGGGTTGCTTTTTTCTTAAAAAACCTTTTTTTTTGTTTTTTAGTTTATTTAAAAAAAGCAAAGGTTGGGTTTTAAAAGGAAAAATTTTGTTTGGTCGGTAAAAGGGGCCCGGGGTGAGTTTTCCAAACAAAAATTTGGGGGGGAAGTGGGGGGGTTTTCTTTTGGCCAATTTTTAGCCCCTTCTCAGGTGGTGAAGGGTGTGAAAAGATCTGGTTTTGGGAACTAATTTTGGAAGAAAAGGTAGAATTAAAATGAAAGGGAATAAAAGGAAAAGAAAAGGAAAAAGGGGGGGCCCCGGGGGCTCCCCTTTGATGGAAAGATCAAAATTTTCCCGAGAATGGTTTTTTTAGTGGGGTGCCGGGTTAAAGGAAAATTTTCCAAAGGGTTTTTGCTTAAGGGGAGTTGGGAAACCCGGTAAGCCAGGTCCAAAAAATTAGGGGTTTAATTGGGGGGGATTTTTTCTTGGGTCAAAAGGAAATGGTTGGGATCTGGGAGGTGCCATGGTTTGGGAGTTAAAAGGTTTAAATTTGGGGAAATTGGGTGGTTGGGGAACGTTTTTGGTTTTCCCCCCTTATTTTTTAAAATATTAAATATGGGGTGGGGAAAATCTGGCGAGTTTTTCCCCAAAAAGGGGGTAAAGATTTTTATTCTGAGGAAAATTTTTTTTGGTCCAAATTTTTACGAGATTTGGGTGGGAAAGGGAAAGGGGGTACCCAATTTTTCCCCATTTTGGGTTTTAAAAAATTGAAGGTTTTGGTTTAAATGAAAAAGGGTGGGTTTAAATTTTGGTTAAGTTTTTTTGGTTAGAGTTTTTAAACCCGGAAAAAAGGGGGTTTGGGTTGCTTTTTTAAGGTGAGGCATTCCAAAAGGGTTATGGCAGCCTTTTCAGGAAGGGAATAAAAAAAAGTTTTGGGTTGTTGGATATAAACATCAATGGTTGTTTTGTTTTTGGTTTTAAAGAGATGAAGTTTTGTTGGAAAACCTTTTCCCGGCTTTTTTTAAAAGTAGGTTTTGGGTTTTGTTTTAGAGATTTGTTTGGGGTTTTAAATTTACCTGAAGGGATGGGTTCCCGGTGTTTAAAAGGAAAAAGGGTTTTTGCATTTTTGGGAGGGTTTGGGTGGCGTGGGTTTTTTAAAAAGGGGAAAAATTTTTTGGGGATGCTTGGGGGGGAAAAAAAAAACTTTTTAGCCGGGGGAAAATAGGTTGGGGTGTTTTTGGGGGCCTTTTTTAAGGGGTTTTTTGACCCCCAAAGGCTTTTTATTTCCCTTTTTTTTTCCTTTTTTTATGGTTGGCCCTAGGAATAAGGTTTGAAAGGAAGGCCCTGAACCCAAAGTTCCCGGTTTTTTAAAACTGGGTTTCTTGGGGTTAAATTTAAAGAGTTTAGGGAGGCTTTTTTGGGAAGAATTTTCCAAAAATTGGGAAAAATTTTATTTCCCCGGAATTTTAAAATTTTTGTGTGGGGATAGTTTTTTTTTCTTTTTGTTGGTTTATAAAAAGGCCCTTTTTTTTTTTAAAAAATCGGGGCTGTAACCCCTTTTCCTTTTTAATGTTTGGGCCTGTTTTAGGCAAAATCTAAAAAGGGGAAATTTGGGGAAAATTTTTTTTTCAAAGCAAATTTTTCTAGAAAGGATTTTGGGGGAAAACTCTTTTTAAACTGGGGTTTTTTAAAGGGGGCAGGGCCTGAAAAACCAAACCCCCCTGAAACAAAAAATAAATTTTGGGAACCCGGTGTCCAGTTACAAGGTTGAAGGTTCTGTGGTCTACCTGCCACTCGTGTGGGTCTAACAGGTTCCTGCTTAAGTTGTTTGCCTGAGAGTTTAGGGAGCCTGGCAGGAATTGTGCTAGCAGGTGCATTTGCATGGCTGAGGCAGTGTGCCAAAGGGTCATGGCGAGCCTGCAGAGAGAATAAGAGCGAGTCCCTCCCTGCTTGTTGATATACCACATCACTGTGGTATTGTCTGTTTTGGTCACTAGAGACCCTGAGGAGAGTAGGGGTCTGAAAGCTGTCAGGGCGTGCTGAACAGCTAGCATCTCTTTTTGGTTGATGTGCAGATGTATTTGATTTGGGCTCCAATGACCCTGAATGCACCTGCCGTCCAGGTGTGCACCCCAGGCATAGTTTGATGCATCTGTGGTGAGGGTCTGGGTGGCGTGGGGTTGTGAGAAGGGTCCTTTGTTGTGGTTGCATGCTGCTGCCCACCAAAGAAAATCTTTCCTTAGACAGGGTATCATAGGTATGATCGTTTCCAGGTCTTGGAGAGTGCTGACACCACAGGCTTTTTAGGTACCATTGTAGTTTCCTCATATGCAGTCTGGCATATGGAATGAGTAGAATGCAGGAGGCCATGAACCCTAGAGCTTGCAGGATTTTCCTTGCGGATAACTGGGTTCTGGTGGCTAGTTGAGAGAAGTAGCCTGTCAGGTAGGCTTGTTTTTCTGGAGTAAGGAATGCCATCTGGGATGCTGTGTCCAGGCTTGCTCCCAGAATACAAATGTTTGTGTGGGGACTAGTTTTGATTTCTTTTCGTTGATAGTATACCCCAGGGAGGTCAGTAGGTCCTTTACAAAGGTCAGGTGCTGTAACAGCTTTTCCTGACTGTCTGCCTGAATCAGGCAAACGTCTACGTAGGGGTAAATTTGAATATTTCTTTGTCTGCAAAAAAAGCAATGGCTAGAGCCAGGCATTTTGGGAAAACTCTAGGAGCACTGGATAAGCCAAAGGGAAGCGCAGAGAGCTGAAAGTGCACAGATCCTGCCCTGAAACATAGATATTTCCTGCAAGATTCCCAGATTGGGATGTGTAGAGAGGTCTCTTTTAGATCTAGGGTGGCTAACCAAGCATCCTTGGAAAGCACAGAAATAAGCTGCTGGAGGGTGAGCATTTTGAATGTTGGTATCACCAGAAAGGTGTTTAGAATGGATAGATCGAGGATTAGGCGCCAGGTGCCCTCTTTTCTGGGTACCAGGAAGAGTCTGGAATAGAAACCTTGGCCTATCTGGTCTGCAGGAACATGCTGTATTGCACTGCCTTCATGGAGAGCAGGGAAAGGACTTGCTTTTTGGCCTCTGCCCACTGGTTTGGAGGAAGATCTGGGAACCCTTTTGGGATTGGGAGAGTGTGGAAATAAAATTTGTATCCCTGGGACACTATGTTGAGGTACCATCGGTCGTTAGTAATAGAGGCCCAGTTGTTTGCATGGAAGGAGAGCTTTCCTCCTAGGGACACAGGTGTAAAATCAGTGTGAGTTCTTACCATAAGAGGGTGGCTTAGCACTCCCTGTTTTTGAAGTGGAGGAACTCCATTGCTTAGATCTCTGCATTCCCTGGGACTGCTGTCTGGGGGGGGGTCTGCTTCCCTTGGGTCTGGGCTGAGCTGGCCTTTAGGGGGCCGGAAAGGACCAGTGCTTGGAGGGGCAATGCCTACTGAACCTCGGAGGCTGGACCTGTAAAAAGTCTTTAACTGTCTGCATAGATTTAGCTTTTTCTTCCATCTTTTTTAAGACCTCTTCTGCCTTGGTGCCAAACAAATTGTCTTTGTTCTATGGTGCGTCCAATAATTTTGATTTGACATGGTCTGTTCCTTAAGCAAAGCATGCCTTCTAAGGACAGAACCAGACTGCTGCCCTGCAAGATGCTTCTAGGGCATTAAAGCCACAATGCAAGGTGTGCTTAGTAACTTGGTTTGCAGAATGCATAAGCTCTTGTAATTCTTTATTTTCTGCACAAGCAGGAAAGGAAGATATATATATTTTTTAAGGAGTTCAGCATGCGGAACTGACAATTTAGTGCTCTAATAGCAAAAGTCGCAGAGGTGTATACTTTTTTACCCTGTCTGTCTAAAGCTTGGGAATCCCTGACTGAGGGGGTGGGATTCTTAGCTGAGGTTGCTTTAATTCCTTTTGGTCCTTGGGAGATGACCTCTAGGTCAGCAGTAGGATTTTTGAAAAGAAATTTGTGAGAGTCAGGGACTCTGTAGTACCTGTCAGGTTTCCTGGGAGCAGGAGGAAGGGTGTCAGGAGTCAAACTGGATTCCATAAAAACATCATCCACAACATCCAGGATAGGAGGAATGGCTAAAGGTCTGTGCTGTGGTAAATCTAAGAATTCCCTAAGTCTCTTTTTTGGCTGAGGATAGTCCTGACATTCCCACTGAAAATGCTCCCTTAAAGTATGTAGGGTTTCACCAAATGAAAAAATCCTTGGCGAGGAGAGACATTAGGAATTGATTCCTCTGCATCAGAATGCTCATAAGCTGAGAGGGGTTGCATATCTTCATATTCAGAAACCTCAGAGTCATCGGACTCCTGGGGACAAGTCTCTCTTTCTTTGGGAAGGGGTAGCCTGGCTTCCCCTAATAAGCATAAGGTCTTCCATTATTTTAAGTATTTGAGATTGAGGCATGGAAGCAGGTGCCTGAGCTTGGGTCGTCGGTCTTTTAGGTGTAGTTCGTACCCTGGGCCTTAGAAACTCGGTAGCTTTAGAAAGAACTGAGGACGCAAAAGAAGTCATTGGTTTGTGTCGAGAATCAGTAGTGCAAAGAACTTCTACAGAAGCCGGTGCCTGCTCAGCAGCTCTGGACCCATCCAAGGTAAAGACATCTGCAGGATCCTTAGTCAAAGAAGAGTCTTGCGGCATACCGGACTCTGGACGGGTCTCGGTAGCGGCCTGCGAATCCACAGACGTGGGCATCAGGGGCTGTGAAAGCACCTCACTGAGGACCGGAAAACTGATGACTAGCTTAACGGAAGTGTCATCGGCAGTTTTGGACCTGTGCGGTCTGTCCCTGTCTTTATCCTTACGTTTTTTCGGGAGATCGGTAGTCAGATGGCTTACCGAAGCCATATTGGAATACGAAGACTGACAGCGAAAATATTTAGCTACAATAAGGACCCGATGATGTATAGTTCTGGTGTTGAACAAAGCACAAAAGCGACAGTGAAGGATGTCGTGGTCTGGGCCTAAACAGGTGACGCAGTAAGAATGGAAGTCTCTGTGTGGTATTTGCTTTCCACAGGCAAGACAATTGTTAACTGTTTCTGACATCGGTAAGAGCAAGAAAAAAGGATCCCCAAAGGGGTACTTAGCTTTAGAAGACTTCAATTCGGAAACGAAAATGGCACTCGTGCGAACTGCTTCTGCTTCGGGCTCCTCAGCAAGAAAGACTGATGTAATGGCTTCGGCTGCCTGATTTTATACCACTGACTACCTGACGTCAGTCCTGGAGTGACAGCAACCGACGCAGAAATACTAAGCCTCTGGTATTCAGGCTGACCCCCCGAGGGCTACCCCTGGCAGGATAACCCAAGTCTGATGACTGCAACAGTGAAACTCGAAGAACATCAGGGATATTGTTAGGACAGTTCGTGTCAGATATGCAAACAGACAATGTCCTGCTACAGACTGTCACGTCTTCTTGTCCAGAGAAAATATTCAAAATCTTGTTTTAAAAGCTTGGGTAAGGAATATACTAGACAGAAGATGTCATCATTTCTAACTGGCAAAGTTTGATCATCTGGGTATGGAATTATCCAGTGCTTTCTGAGATGTCTTCACCACCCAAAAATTATAGCAATTTCTGTCAGAAGAAGCCAAACTCTAACCCATTCCCTGCAAAAGTATCATAATTTTCTGCAACCACCTACTGCATAGTTTGGCCAAAGATAGCTGCATCAGTAAGACTGAGTTCACAGGTTCATATGTGTGTACTACGCTAATGGTCCTGGAGTCTTTACAAGCCTAGCCCATAGGATTACCCTGGCATCATGCCACCCAATCTTAGTTCCTAGTGCCTGTGTCATGTAGAGCCACTGGAGAGATCCCCGCCCTGGAGTGAATTTTCTATTTCCCATCCACTCATCAAGATTTCTCTTGAAGAGGGCCAGTGAGGTGCTCTGCTTGACATGTATGGGAAGTTTATTCCATAGCATGGGCAGTCTCTGGGTTATGAACCTGTCCCTCCAGCATGTTCTGTTGATTGTGGTAATGAGGCTGAGGTCTCTGGGGCGTATGGTGTGGAGTGATTGGGATTTCTTTAGATGTAGCATTTTGCGGATTTAGAGAAAGCATATGACAGGGTGCCTAGAGAGGAGTTGTGGTATTGTATGAGGAAGTCGGGAGTGTCAGAGAAGTATGTAAGAGTGGTACACGATATGTACGAAGGTAGTGTGACAGCGGTGAGGTCTGCGGTGGGAGTGATGGATGCGTTTAAGGTGGAGGTGGGATTACATCAAGGATCAGCTTTGAGCCCTTTCTTATTTGCAATGGTGATGGACAGGTTGACAGACGAGATCAGACAGGAGTCCCCGTGGACTATGATGCTTGCAGATGACATTGTGATCTGTAGTAAGAGTAGGGAACAGGTGGAGGAGACCCTGGAGAGGTGGAGATGTGCTCTAGAGAGAAGAGGAATGAAGGTCAGCAGGACTAAGACAGAATATATGTGTGTGAATGAGAGGGAGGATAGAGGAATGCTGAGGATGCAGGGAGTAGAGGTGGCGAAGGTGAGTAATGGTGAGTGTGGAAGAGAGGTGAAGAAGAGAGTACAGGCAGGATGGAGTGGGTGGAGAAGAGTGTCAGGAGTGATTTGTGACAGATGAGTACCAGTAAGAGTGAAAGGGAAGGTCTACAAGAGGGTAGTGAGACCAGCTATGTTATACGGGTTGGAGACAGTGGCACTGACAAAAAGGCAGGAATCAGAGCTTGATGTGGCAGAGTTGAAGATGTTAAGATTTGCACTGGGTGTGACGAGGATGGACAGGATTAGGAATAAGTATATTAGAGGGTCAGCCCAGGTTGGAAGGTTTGGAGACAAAGCCAGAGAGGCAAGATTACGCTAGCTTGGACATGTGCTGAGGAGGGATGCAGAGTACATTGGGAAAAAGATGCTAAGGATGAAGCTGCCAGGTAACAGGAAAAGAGAAAGGCCTAAGATGCGGTTTATGGATGTGGTGAGAGAGGACATGCAGGTGGTTGATGTGACAGAGCAAGATGCAGAGGACAGGAGGAAATGGAAACAGTTGATCTGCTGTGGCGACCCCTAATGGGAGCAGCAGAAAGAAGAAGTAGTAGAAAATTTCTAACAGAGCTGGATAAGACATGGCTTTGTAAGTCAAGCAGAGATCGCCTCTAAGTAGGCGATATAAGACACAGAATAGTTGGAGTTTTTTTGAGTCTGTCCATATAGGACAAGTGTTCAAGGCCTAGGATCCTCTTTGTGAGGTACTTTTGCGGCCTCTCCAGTTGTTACAGGTGTCTAGTGAGGTACATGCCAAATGGGCCATTGTGCTCGATGATTGGCCTAATGAGGGAAGAGTAGAGGGAGACAATGACCTCTCTCTTCCTGGATGCAAAACCCTTTGTAATAAGATGTGCCACATAGGACTTTCTGACCACAGTGGCAAGGTGGTGGTCAAAAGAGAGGTTGCTGTCAACCTGTGTTCCCAAATCTCTTAGAACGCCTTCTGTGTTCAGTAGACTACCATCAATGTGGTAATTCAGGGGAACCGGGTTTTTCCCAAAGGGGATGAAGACACATTTTTTGGCATTGAGCTTAAGGACATGGTTCTGACACCAGTCACTGCTCTCATTAAGGCAGTTCTGCAGGATGTCAACATCACTTGGGGAGTTAACATTAGCTCCCAACTTGCAATCATCTGCGAACTTTGTCAGCCAGAGTACCTTTGTGTTGGCCTGGACTTCAGAGAGGTAGATACCAAACAGGAGAGGACCCAGGACCAAACCCTGTGGGACTCCACTCGTGACTGGTCGGCAATCTGACTTGGAGTCACTTTCACACTGTGGATTCTATCTGTGAGCCAGTTTGCAACCCACCTAGTGATACAGGGGTTGATGCCTAGCTTAGTAAGTTTTTCTATGATTCCTGAGTGGGGAATGGTATCAAAGGCCTAGGCCAGATCAAGGTAGGCTGTATGAACCACCTTACCTTCATCAACAGCTTTGGTGACCGACTCAAAGTCGTCGACCAAGTTGAGCAGGCATGATCTACCCTTCAACAAAACCGAACTGTGTAGGACCCAGAGTTTGGAGATTCCCTATATCCTTGTTTATTAGGTCCACGATAATGCGTTCCATAGGTTTGCATATCAGACTCGTCAGGTTAATGGGGCATTAGTTCCAGGGTTCTGTAGTCGGTCCTCCTTTGTGGAGCGGGATGACTGTAGCAGTGCGCCATTCGGTAGGGACAAAGCCTGAGGTGAGGCTGTCATTGAACAGGGCACACAGGTGAGCTGCCAGTTCACTCTGTAGTTCATGTAGAACACAGCCAGGGATACTGTCAGGTCCCACAGAAACTGTATTCTTGGCCTGGGACGGTGCTGTTTTAACCTGTGCAGCAGTAATACTGGGTGCCTGGCAATCTACTGGTATTGTGATTGGTCCTTTGGAGGGGGGGGTGTAAAGTTAGCACTGAATCTGTCCGCCAGTATATTTGCAATATCTGTTGGCTCGGTATAGGAGGTACCATTGTGCAGTAGCTCAGAGCAAACCTGGGTATTGCCATGGAGATTCGTTACATAACTATAGAAGGCCTTGTGCTTGTCTTTACTATCTGCTGCAATTCTGTTTTCATAGCTAGCTTTAGAGGATTTGATGAGGGGATCTCAACCTTTCATTGAGGCTAAGGGAGTTTTTTCAGTCTTGGGACTTCACCTTATTCCGCATCAGTTTACTCCTTCTGTTGTAGAGTTTGTTTACGGCAGGGGACCACCAGATTGGCTTCCTTTTTTTTTGAGGAGAGTGTCTTAGTTTTATTGGGTATGGCGAGATCCATGCATTTGTGTACATGTTCGTACAGTGCATTGGTGTATGATATGGTAGTCATGCAACTATTCTCCATTTGCATGGGTGCCGTGAAGTTAGCCACCTCTGTTTTTAGGTGCCTAAAGTTAGCTTTGCAGAAGTTTTTCATGGTGGTTACCTTTGCAGGTGGGGTGGGTGGGAGGGATGTGGATTTCCAAGGTGATTAGTTTGTGGTTAGATCTAACCAGGGAGGAGTTGACTATTGGTGTAGAGCAGCGGTCGCCCATGTTAGTAATGACCAGGTTAAGGATGTTGCTACCTCTAGTGGGGATAAGAAAGTACAGTTGTGTACCTACCATAAATGTATATGTTTGAGTGTGTATTCACTGTTGCAGTCATTACTCTTGGGTTATCCTGCTGACAGGCTACCCTCAATCGGTCAGAATTCCAAAGTCCAGGTCCAGCGTCGGTTGCTGTCGCCTCTTCCCTGACGTCAGAGCACCAGGGGTATAAAAGATGCAGCCAACGCCATTTTCTTCAGTTTTTCTTACCCCAGATGTCAGGTGCCCCTAAATTGGTAGGCTGAAAAATATGCCAATAAGTATACATGCACAAAAATAACATTTCCTTCATCTACAATCAAATACACCACATAGGTTGTATAAGATAGAGAAGTACAGATAAGTCCCAGCAAAGAAAAGGGGGATGGTGGGTGGGTAACCTGGACTGCACCAGTGAATACACTCGAACATCTACCTTTATGGTAGGTACACAACTGTACTATGTTCATCGTGTTTCACTGTTGCAGTCATTACTCTTGGGTTGAATCCCAAAGCTGAGGATGGGTGGCTGGGCTACATAGGATTAGGAGAGGCTATGAGGCCCTGCAGAACTGCAGTGGCAAAGCCTGCTCTGGATTTAGAGTAAAGAGGTAAGTGGTAGTGCTTTGTGAAAGTGTGCACTGAACTCCAAGTTGCAGCCTCTAAGATTGTCTTTGGTTGGTACTCCTCTGAGGAAGGCTGCTGAAGTGGCTGCTGCTCTGGTAGAATGAGGCCTAATGCCCTTAGGCACTGATTTGCCATGCTGAAAATAGCAGAAACGGATGCAATGGCCTATTCATTTAGAAATAGTCTGTTTTGAGATAGCCTTTCCTTGTGATCCTGCAGCATAAGACACTAAAAGCTGCTCAGTCTTTCTGAAAGCTTTAGTTCTGTCCAAGTAGAAGCGTAACTGCCTGTGTATGTCCAAATAATGCAGAAGTTTCTCACTCTTGTTCTGTGGATTTGGATAAAAGGTAGGCAAGTGAATGGTTTGGTTGAGGGCCACACTGGACACCACCTTAGGCATAAATGTTGGGTTTGTCCTCAGAGAAACCCTGTCTGGATGAAAAATGATAAAAGGTTCCACATCCATGAGTGCTTGTAACTCCGAGACTCGTCTTGCAGAGGTTATTGCTAGGAGCAGGGATGTTTTCCAGGATAAGAATTTTATATCCGCTGTTGAGGCTGGCACGAAAGGAGGCAGTGTGAGTTTTTCCAAAACATAATTGAGGTCCCATGCCGGAACTGGTGCTCTCCTTGGAGGCCTAATGTTTTTGGCCCCTCTGAGGTACTGCCTTATTAAAGGATGAGAAAAGATAGGTGGTTCCGTATTGTAATGGGCTGAAATGGCAGAGGCATGAATCTTAATTGATGAGAAAGAAAGGCCTTTGTTCAGCATCTCAGTTAGGTATTGTAAAATCTGAGAGATTTGGTACACACGTGTCAATGCCTTGTTCCTGGTTCCAAGCACAGCATCTCTTCCATTTTCTGCATAAGATTTTCTGGTACTGGGCCCCCTGGCCTCCAAGATAACATCCATAACAGCTTTTGGAAGAGGAGTGTTCTGAATGGCAACATTATCCGCCATCCTGCCAAATTTAAGGTCCTGAGTTGGCTGTGCAGGATCTGATTGTTTTGTTGGGTCAGCAAGTGAGAAGTTTGAGGCAATATCCATGCTGGACCTTGAGACAAGCTCTTTAGGACTGGGTATGAGTGCTGGTGTGGCCAGTCTGGTGCAATCAGTATCATTTTTGACTTCTCTTGTCTGACCTTTAGGAGTACCCTGGGAAGGAGAAGCAGTGGAGGAAAGGCATATACTGTTAGATTTTTCCAGCTGAAGGACAGGGAGTCCACACTCCATGTTTGCTTGTGATAAATCCTTGTGCAAAATCTCTGCAATTGGCAGTTGTGAGGGGAAGCAAACAGATCTATGTCTGGGCATCCCCATTTCCTTATCATCATGCTGAAGACTTGTGGATCCAGTTTCCATTCATGAGGATCCATGAGGTTTCTGCTTAGTTCGTCTGCCAGAATGTTTTTCCTGGCAGGAATTGTGCTTGCAGGTGAACTTGATAAGTCAATGCTGTGTCCCATAAGATCATTGCTTGTCTGCAGAGGGCGTAGGAATGTGTACCTCCCTGCTTATGTACCACATGACCGTAGTATTGTCCATCTTTATCAGTAGCTGTCCTAGATGAAGTAGATCCTTGAAAGCTATCAGGGCATTTTGAACAGCTAGCATCTCTTTTTGATTGATGTGAAGATGCATCTGGTTTGCAGGCCATGTGCCCTGAATACATTTTCCTGCCATATGAGCCCCCCCAGGCATAATCTGATGCATCCGTTGTCAGTGTCTGTCTGGCTGTGGGTAAACTGAATGGCAGACCCTTGTTGTGGTGACAGGCCTCTGCCCACCATCGAAACTCCTGTTGAAGGCAGGGAATGAGTGTAATTACTGTCTCCAGGCTGTGGCAATGCGGAGTCCAAACACTTTTTAGATACCATTGTAGTTTCCTCATATGCAGTCTGACATATGGAATTAGTAGAATGCAGGATGCCATGAAACCCAAGGCCTGCAGGATTTTCCTTGCAGATAAGTGGGTCTTTGTTGCTAATTTCTTGAAGTAAGAAGTCAGTTGTTTTTGTTTGTCTGGCGCGAGATAAGTCATCTGGGCAGTAGTATTTAAGCTTGCACCCAGGAATATTATCTCTTGAGAGGGCACTAGTTTTGATTTCTTTTCGTTTACTGTATACCCTAGGTCAATTAATAATCTTTTTACAAACGCCAGATGCTTTAGAAGAATGTCTTTGTTCTCTGCTTGAATTAGGCAGTCGTCCAAGTAGGGATATATTTGAATTCCTCTTTGTCTGCAAAACACAATTACTGGTGCCAGACATTTTGTGAAGACCCTGGCGGAGTAGATAAGTCAAAGGGCAGTGCAGAGAATTGGTAGTGCATTGAGCCAGCTATGAATCTGAGGTATCTTCTGCAAGATTGTCTGATTGGGACATGCAGGTATGCCTCTTTTAGGTCCAAAGTTACGAGCCAAGCCTTCTTGCCCAGCATGGGCAGTAGCTGCTGTAGAGTCAACATCTTGAATTTTGGAACTTCCAGAAACGTATTTAGTATAGACAGGTCCAGTATTGGTCTCCAGGTTTTGTCCTTTCTGGGCACTAGGAAAAGTCTGGAGTAAAATCCTTGCCCCTGCTCTTGTTGTGGTACTTGTTGAATGGCCCTCATGTCCATGAGGGCTGTAATTTGTTTTTGTGCCTCTGCCCATTGATTGTGTGGCAGGTCTGGCATACCTTTTGACCTTGGCAGGGTGTGAAAATGGAACCTGTAGCCTTGGGACACTATGTTCAAGACCTATTTGTCTTGGGTAACCATTTGCCAATTTGATGAAAAAAGTGCTAGTTTCCCCCTAAGGGGGCTGCCAAAAGAAGAGTGCTTGGATCTGGCAGAGGAAAGTCATTGGGACTGTTTCCTGTAAGGTTGTGATTTGTCTTCTCTGCTTTTGGAGGTAGGAGTACCCCATTGTTTAGGCCTGCATGAGCCTTGGGGTGAGATCTGCCTCTGTGACACCTGTATCTGCCTCTTTGTGGTCTGTCTGACACTGGAAAGGACCAATTTTTAGAAGGCTAGATCCTGCTAAATCTGGGTGGCTGTACATGTAAGAAATCCTTAACTGTCTGCATGGATTTTGCTTTATCCTCCATTTTTTTCATCACCTCTTCTGTTTTAGTACCAAACAAAATATCATGCTGTAATGGAGCATCTAATAATTTTGCTTTAACATGATCAGGCAGATTCTGTTCCTTTAACCAAGCATGCCTTCTAATAACAGAACCTGTAACAGCGGCCCTGCAAGATGCCTCCAGTGAATCATAACCACATTGCAAAGTATGCTTTCCCACTTGTTCAGCTGCATGCAATAAATCCTGGATTTCCTTGTTCTCTGAACATTCTGTATTTGTCAACAATTTCTGTTTAAGCAGTGATATTAAATATTGCTGATATTTAAGCATATGAAACTGACAATTTAAAGCCCTTACAGCCAAGGTAGCAGAAGTGTAAACTTTTTTTCCCCATCTGTCCAGAGCCCTAGAATCCCTATCAGAGGTGACAGGGTTTTTTGCAGTGGAAGCTTTGACCCCTTTGGGTCCCTGAAAAATAGTTTCTGGGTCAGCAGCGGGGTTTTTATATAGTAATTTATGTGAATCCGGGACCCTGTAGTATCTGTCTGGCTAAGCAGGTGCACGGAGTAAAAGAGTCAGGGGACAAGCCGGACTCTGAAAATACATCATCTACGATGTCTAGAACAGGTGGAATGGCAAGAGGTCTGTGCTGAGGAAGTAGCAGAAAGTCTCTGAGCCTTTTCTTAGATTCAGAATAATCTTGTCTCTCCCAGTGGAAATGCTCCCTCATTGTATGCAGGGTTTCCCCAAAAGAATAATCCTCAGGAGGAGAGGCTGAAGGAATGGATTCTTCAGCATCAGAGTCCTCATAGGGAGGCATGGAATAATCCTGTTCAGAAGAGGAATCAGAGGAAAGAGAAACCTGATCAGAAGAATCATATTCTGTCTCTTGCCTAGGCCTCTTATCAGGAGGGGGATGGGAACCCCTGATCAAAGTAATTAGGTCTTCGGCCATTTTGAGCATCTGTTTTTTAGGCATGGAAGTCTGAGTAGGAGAATGCTGTACTTGTTTCTTTGTCTTTAGAGCTGCTTTAGTCTTTGAAGCTGAAGATGGCTTACATATAGTTCTGTAGGTCTGAAGACACCCTCAGAAGCCGATGCCTGCTCAACGGCTCCGGACCCATCTGAGGGAATGATTTCGGAGTGTCCAATACCTTGAGTATCCAGAGGCCCAGTCGGCTCCACATGGGAGTCGGAAGCGGCCTATAGCTCTAAGGTAGCGGGCGCCAGGGGCTGCTAAAGCACCTCACTGAGAACCGGCAACTGGCCTAGCGGAGGCCTCGTCATCTGTTTTGGACCTCGGATGTCTATCCATTTTCCTTGTCCTTGCGTTTTTTGTAAACTCCGGTCGTCGGCTGCTCCGATGGCATTATATAATTAAATCTTCGGCCAAAGTAATGAAATGCAAATTCGAACCGACGCTTAATAGTGCGTTGGTTAAATCTAGCACAAAACCGACAGCTAGCAATGTTGTGATCAGGGCCTAGGCAAGGAATACAGTAAGAGTGAAAATCCTTATGAGGCATTTGCTTCCCACAAGAAATACAATTGTTAACTTTTTCTGACATCGGTCTGGAGCAAAAAAAAAGTTTCCCCAATGGGGTACTTAGCTTTAATGAAGACTTCGGTTCTGAAATTCGGATTTGAAAATCTCAGGAGTTGGCCGACCGGCACTTGCGAACTGCTTTTGCTTCGGGCACCGCGCGGCAAGAAAGACTTAAGAAAATGGCATTGGCTGCATCTTTTATACCCCTGGCGCTCTGACGTCAAGGAAGAGGCGACAGCAACCGACGCCGGACCTACACTTTGGAATTCTGGCCGACTGAGGGTAGCCTGCCAGCAGGATAACCCAAGAGTAATAACTGCAACAGTGAAACAGGATGAACATAGATCTGGTCCAGGGCATTGGAATTAATGAATTCCAGGAAAAGCTGGGAAAGTGTATTGGTACATGAATATTTTTCCCAGTTAATGGTGGGGTAGTTGAAGTCACCCAGTATGAGAGTGTTAGGTTGGACCCTAATAATCTCTAGGGTGCTTAGGAATGTGGAGTGTGAATCTTGGGACATGGATGGGGACCTATAGCAGGCTACAACCTGAATCGCTGTCTTACCCAATGTTAGTTGCACCTGAAGTATAGTACAGTTGTGTACACTTACCATAAATGTAGATGTTCGAGTGTATTCACTGTTGCAGTCATCACCTTTGGGTTATCTGCCTGCAGGTAGCCCTCAGTCGGCCTGAATACCAGAGCCTTGGGATTTCTGCGTCGGATGCTGTCGCTTCTTCCATGATGTCAGGTCGTCAGGGGTATAAAACATGCAGTCGACGCCATTACATCAGTTTTTCTTGCCCCGGATGTCAGGATCCCCCACAATAGGAAGCAATTATATGGTGTGGAATACCCCCAGTAGAAAGTAAATACCACCACTGTTATAAGATATGGCCAAACAAAGAAGAATAGGTAGAAGTATAGATAAGTCAGGGGGCTGGAGGGAGGGTAACCAGGACTGCAACAGTGAATACACTCGAACATCTACATTTATGTTAAGTGCACACAACTGTACTATGTTCTTCGTGTTTCACTGTTGCAGTCATCACATTTGGATTGAGTCCCAAAGCTGAGGATGGGTTCTGGCAGTCAAGAAGCATTAGGGCTGGCAAGCAGGCTCTGTAAGACTGCTGTGGCAAATCCAACTCTGGAGTTAGAAAAGATAGGTAAGTGGTAATGCTTGGTGAAGGTGTGTACAGAGCTCCAGGTTGCAGCTTCCAGGATGTCCCTGGTAGGGACTCCCCTGAGAAATGCTGTAGAGGTTGATGTAGCCCTAGTGGAATGTGTTCTGATCCCCTGTGGGGTAGGTTTCCCATGGTATTTGTAGCAGAAATGGATGCAGTGTGTTATCCATTTAGAAATGGTTTGCTTTGAAATGGCCTTGCTCTCTGCCCCTGTAGCAAAGCTGACTAGCAGCTGGTCAGATTTTCTGAAAGGTTTAGTCCTGTCCAGATAGAACCTAAGCTGCCTGTGCACATCCAGGGACTGCAGGATCTTTTCCCCTTTATTCTGAGGATTAGGGAAGAAGGTTGGCAAATGAATGGATTGGTTTAAAGCCACACTAGATACCACCTTGGACATAAATGATGGGCTAGTCCTGAAGGAAACCCTGTCTGCATGGAAGATAATGAAGGGTTCCACGGCCATAAGGGCCTGCAATTCAGACACTCTTCTTGCTGAAGCGATGGCTAGAAGTAAAGCTGTTTTCCAGGAGAGGAATTTTAACTCTGCTGAAGCAGCAGGTTCAAAGGGGAGAAGCATGAGTTTTTACAATACAAAGTTAAGGTCCCAGGCTGGAGAGGGAACTTTGGCTCCTCTCAGGAACTTTTTGACCAGAGGATGAGAGAAGAGGGGTAGCTCAGTATTATAATGAGCTGAGACGGCAGAGGCATGAATCTTAATTGAAGAGAAGGACAGGTCTTTGTGGGGCATTTCTGTTAAGTAATCTAGTATATGAGGTAAGCTGGGCATAGCTGTGTCCAGTCCTTGACACTGGGTCCAAGAACAGTATCTTTTCCACTATTCTGAATAGGATTTTCTAGTACTAGGCCTCCTTGCCTCAAGGATGACATCCAGCACCTGTTTACTGAGGGTTGCTGGTAAAGAGTTCAGGGAATAAACCAGGCTGCTAGGTTCAGGGTTTGTAGCTGAAGATACAAAATCTGGCCCTCCTGCTGAGACAGCAGGGAGGGGGTTTGAGGCAGGTGCCAAGGTGGCAGTACTGTAAGACTGCACACAAAAGTGTGTACCAGTGCTGGGGTGGCCAGTCTGGTGCAATCAGAATTGTCCTTGGCTTGTCCTGTTTGATCTTTAGTAGAACCTTCAAGAGTAGAGGCAGAGGGGGAAAGGGATAAATTGAGAGTTTTTCCCATGTAAAGGACAGAGCATCCACTTTCCCTGCTTGGCTGTGGGGACTTCTGGTGCAATTTTCGCTCAACTGATAGTTCTGAGGGGAAGTAAAGTGGTCCACACCTCTGGTGCCCGCCACCTGTGGGTCAGAAGCTTGAATGATTTGGGTTCCAGTTCCACTTGTGTGGGTCCATTAGATTTCTGCTTAAAGGACCACTACGGGCAAATGATGAAGAAAACATATTTTTTATCTTGCCATGATTTACTACACCTCCCAAAGCTGCCTGCAGCAAAATAAGTACTCATTCCTAATTTTATTTTGTTTTTACTCTTGTCTGCCCTCATGGGGGCAGACATAGTGATTCCTTTGGAAAGCTAAATCTGTCCCATAATGCACAGACTGAGAACAAATAGCCCTACCATTTTTTGTCGGACTAGACTTCCATTCACTTAGAATGGAACACCTGAAAAAAACTGCCAAGTTTGAGGGTCTGCAGCTCATGTGTCATTGACTGGTATGCGCTGAGTTTTACAAATGTTGTTCCTACTGATGTACTACACATTCTTTGAAAGAAACTTGCAAAAGTGTCAACAAATTACTAAGATAAAAAAGACTTTTCACAAGGAGCAGTTTTGCAAGTTTCAGTTCCTGGCCAGGTTACTCCTCCCATCTCCCCTCCTTCAGTGGGCTACAGTCTCACATTTCCAGCTTTACTAGATTCAAGTATTTAGTCAGCTTTGCATGACAATAGACATAAAAAAAAAAACAAATCACAGCCTGGTGTGCCACTAAATCTGTTCCCTTGTATGTCTCTATGCCTCCATTTCTGAATAGTATTTCCCAGGAATAATAAAAAAAAAAAAAAAAAAAAAAAAAAGCATCAGTCCAGAGTTTAGGCCAGTCTATCCATTTAAAATGTGCACAGTAAAATATTCAACTTATAAGGCATTTTGGCTGCTGACATGGTTATCTTTACATAGCTATTCTCTTATAGTATAACCTAAACTTATGGTATTTAATGATAAATTTTACAACAGTTCTCAGTTTCTTAACAATGACCTCCCAAGCCTCTGATGTGACCTAGTACTTTTTCTTACTATTGCTTTATCTAGTTTGTCTTAGTTGTATACCTGTAGCATGTCTCTCATCCTCTCAGCAACAGACTCCTGGAGAAAACTTCCAAAGCAGATACTTGCATTGAAAGAGTAGCAGCAGCTGTAGCAGTGAAACTACACTACAAAACAATGCACTCAAACATAGTACTGACAAACACAGAGGAATGCATATGTCTGAATCAAGCAGTGATGAAATTGCTAGGGACTTCACTGAGCACAATTTTACTTGTAATCTCTCCATTTCATAATCCATAACATTCGCACCACACTTAAAGGCACACCTCCACCTTCCACAAACACAGCTTCCCACACCCACACAACATACCAGTCAAATTTAAGGCTTTTCCCACCTCTCTGCAAAACGCTGCTGTAATGGCTTTGGCAAACAAATGAAAATGATTGATGGGTGTTGGTTCAAGACTCCCATCCATATCTCTCAACAGTACAGATTTTTGCAGAAAGTCCAGATGTTTTGTCTGTTTTTCATAAAATTGCAGTTTTCTGTCAAATCACTGGCAAATCATTGAACACTGAAGTGAGAAAGTTGACAGGCATTTGATTTTCAGACTTCATATCCTTAAGAAAATTAACACTAATGCAAAACCTGTTTATCAACTTTCTAAGTTTGTAAGTGCAATATTTATAAATTGTCCCATTTTTGGGCCTTTGTCCCCTATTATTTATGGCCTTGTCCACATTTCTTGTTCTATAATGTTGAGAGTTATGCTGCCATCCCTTCCTACTGGAGCCAGTCCACTGCACTTGCACAAGTGTCCCCCTCAGCAGGGCAGCAAGCAGGTATCAGTGCAGATTTGCTCTATAGTTCTTTTACACCGCACACACACACACACACACACACACACACACACACACACACACACACACACACAGACAGAGTAAATCTTGTTGTCCATGTTATTTCTTCTATTCCTTGGTTTCGTTTCTCTTACTTGTAATGTTTCTTTTACTCACTTTTTTCTCCTGCCTCCCATATCTAAAATTATTACTTCTAAGAAATACTTTTTCTCACTCTTTCTTCTCTTCCCCTCCTCCTCTTTATCCACTATTTGAACTTTTCCACTCTGACATTTGCTTTATGGGTAAATAATGAACTGTCACCTGTATGTCAGCACATTTCAATGCTACATAATATTGTATTTAGTCTAATAATAGGTTCATAGGTAGGTACTAGGCTGTTGGTCTAAGGGCCTAAGTAAGCCTAGCCAGCAAGTTTCCCTGGCTTATGCCACCCAAGAAAGTTATTTTCCTGTGCCACTGTCGAGAAGAGCCACAGAAGTGATTCCTTGGGTATATTTTCCTGTCTCCCATACACTCAAAGATTTTTCTTGAAAAGTGCTAATGAGGAACTTTGCTTGACATAGATGGGTAGCTTGTTCCAGAGTTTGGGAAGTCTCTGGGACAGGAATCTATCTCTCCAGCATGTCCTGTTTATTGTGGTGACAAGGTTTAGGTCCCTAGAGCATGTAGCTCAGAGGGATTGGGATTTCTTTAGGTATAGCACGTCCAACAGCTCTGGGTTTGACATAGCTTTATATGTTAGGCAGAAATCACCTCTGAGTAGGCAATATGCTACGGAGTAAAGCTGGAGTTTTTTTTTAGATGGTCAGTGTAGGGCATCTGTTTGAGGCCAGTAATCCTCTTTGTGAGGTACTTCTGTGGCCTTTCCAGCTGCTGCAAATGTCTTCTGAGGTACATTCCAAAAGGGGCATTGTACTCTACAATGGGTCTAATGAGCGTCAAGTAAAGGGGAACAATGACCTCTTTTTTTCCTGGATGAGAACCCTTTTTTGATGAGGTGTGCCATGTAGAAGGACTTCCTGACTAATATGGTGATGTGATTATCAAAGGAGAGACTACTGTCCACCTGGGTCCCAAGGTCTCATCACACATTCGGTGTTAAGTAGACTACCACCTATGTGGCAGCTCATGGGTACAGAGTTTTTTTTTTTTTTACAAAAGGGCCACACTGAGACAGATGCCTGGTAAGCCATGGCCTCAAGCTCAATGCCAAAAAGTGCATTGTCATTCCCTTTGGTAAAAACTCTGTACCCATGAACTACAACATAGGCAGTAGTATACTTAACACCAAAAGTATTCTCTCCTTTGATAATCACATCACCACAGTAGTCAGGAAATTCTTCTACGTGGCACACCTCATCACAAAAGGATTCTCATCCAGAAAAAAAGAGGTCATTGTTCCCCTCTACTCATCACTCATTAGACCCATTACAGAGTACAACGCCCCTTTTGGTATGTACCTCACAAGACATCTACAACAACTGGAAAGGCCACAGAAATACCTCACAAAGAGGATTACTGGCCTCAAACAGATGCCCTATGCAGACAGTCTCAAAAAACTCCAGCTTTACTTTGTCGCATATCGCCTACTCAGAAGTGATCTCTGCCCAACATACAAAGCTATGTCAAACCCAGAGCTTTTGGACATTCTCCACTTAAAGAAATCCCAATCCTTCCGAGCTACATGCTATAGGGACCTAAACCTTGTCACCACAATAAACAGAACATGCCAGAGGGATAGATTCCTGTCCCAGAGACTTCCCATACTCTGGAATAAACTACCTATCTATATCAAACAAAGCTCTTCATTAGCACTCTTCAAGAAAAATCTTGATGATTGGATGGGAAATAGGAAATTTACCCCGGGGATCACCTCTGTGGCTCTGCTCGACAGTGGCACAGGAAAATAATTTTCTTGGGTGGTAAAAGCCAAGGTACCTTTTTGGCTGGGGTTGTATAGGCCCCAGGGCCGATAGCCTAGTACCTACCTATGAACCTATACATTCCATGGCCTTGCAGAGACCAAGCTCATCAGGCTAATAGGACGATAGTTCCCGGGATCAGTGGTGGCTCCCCCTTTGTGGAGTGGGATAACTGTTGCTGTGTGCCATTCAGTGGGCACAAAGCCTGATGTGAGGCTATGATTGAACATGGTGCTTAGGTGGGGAGCCAGTTCGTTCTGAAGTTCGTGTAAAATGCAGCCTGGGATGTTGTCCAATCCCATGGATGCTGTGTTTTTGGCTTTAGAGAGTGCAGCCTTCAACTGTGTAGTTGTGATTACAGGGACTCTGTATTCTTCCTGTATAGATATGGGCCCTTTAGGGTGTGAGAGGGTGGTTAAGTTAGCACTGAACCTATCTGCAATATACATTGGCAATATCAGTTGGTTCTGTAATTTTCATGCAGTTGTGCTGTAACTCAGAGCAGATGTGGGTGCCATTGAGATTCTTGACATAGGTATAGAATGCTTTGTGGTTGTCCTTAGAATCAGTGGCGATTTTATTTTCATAGCTAGCTTTGGATGCTCTTATAAGGGATCTCAGCGTCTTATTGAGGCTGACCAGGGAGCTCCACCACTCATGGGATTTTACTCTCTTTTGCAACAGTTTCTTCCTTCTGTTGTACAGTTTGTTTATGGCAGGGGACCACCAGATTGGCTTCCTTTTTTTGGAGGATAGCTTCTTGGTTCTGTTTGGGATAGCATGATCCATGCACTCATTAAGTGCTTATAGAGTGCATTTGTGTAGGATTCAGCAGTCGTAACTGTATTGGCCATCTGCATGGGTGTCATGAAGTTTGCCACTTCTGTCTTAAGAAGCATGAAGTTGGCTATGGAATAATTTTTTACCGTGGTTTCCTTAATGTGGGGTGGGGGCGGGATGTGGATATCTAGGGTGATTAGCTTATGGTCTGATCTGATCAAGAAGGAGTTGACTTCGGGTGTGGAACACCGTCATTCATGTTGGTAAGGACTAGGTCTAGGATATTGTTGCCCTTGGTGGGGGTGTGGATAAGTTGATCCAGGTCACTGGAATTTATGAATTCCAGAAAGCGTTGACTGAAGGAGTTGGTACATGAGTAGTTTTCCCAGTTAATGGTGGGGTACTTGAAATCGCCCATTATTAGGGTGTTTGAACCCTAATATTTTTCAGTATATCAAGAAAAGAGGAGTGGGAATCCTGGAGCATGATGGGGAATCTGTAGCAAGCTACAATTTGGATTGCAGTTTTGCCCAGAGTTAGTTGCACTTGGATAACCATGGATGCATTATGCTGAGCAACTAGCCTGGAGGTGTGGATATCCTTAATGAATATGGGCACACCTCTGCCTTTGGTGTTCCGGTCCAGGTTACTTGGCCGAAAAGTGTGGTATGAGTTATAGCCTGGTTGTGCAGGGGTGCTCTTTGGAGCCTTGAAACAGGTCTCGGTCACTGCACAGGTATCGATGTTCTCCATTTTAAGGAGTGCCTTGAGTGAGTGCATTTTGAGATTTAGACTTCTAGCATTGAGTAGCATTACCCTCAGTTTTTGCTTGCCTGTTCCTGTTACATTTGAAACTTGTCTAAAAAAGACACTATAGGGGCAGCAAGAGCCTTAGCCAGTATCCGGAATCCCATGGGTGACAGGTGCAGGCCATCTCTGGCAAAGCATTATGGTCTGTCGACCATGTTGTCCCAGGCAGATACTGGATCCCCTTAGAATGACTCCAGAAGTTTAGCCAATTGTTGAAGTCAATCATTTTGTTCTTGTACTGCGGTATCATTCTGGGCGATGGCAGAATGCTACTCAGGGCTAGGGTCATACCTCCCTGGGCTACAAGATCGGAGAGCTCTTCCATGTTTCTTTTCATGTAGTCCAGGGAGGCATGTCTCGGGTCATTCACACCAACACGGACAATGACAAAGTCATATTTGTACTTGGTTGTGTTGTGACCTGAGTGCATGGGTTATGTGGCAGATCCTGGCACCTGACAGGCAGCTAACAGTAACCTTCTCCTTGTTTAGCCTGGTAAGTGGGACATCAGTTTGCCTGACTATAGAGTCACCTATGACTAGTTTGTTGGGTACGTTGTTTTGCCTGATATATTATAAATGTTATAATATATATAGATATATATATATATATATATATATATATATATATATATATATATATACATGTTTGCCTATAATATCTGAATAAGTGAGTGGGATTTTCATGACAGCATCAAGGAAACATTTTCCTTCCTTCTGTGTTTTTTTTCTTAAGTTTTGTATTTTTCTTGGTATATTGATTGATTTTCTTAGCATATTTTATTTTTTATTTATTTTCCATTTGTTTACCAGGTTAGTCCAACTGGACACAAGATTATCATTTTCAGTGGAGGCTGGGGGAGAAAAGCTCCAGATACATAGTAAACAATTATAAAAAATAAAAATAAATTATACAAAGAAAGCTATTTTGTATAAAGAGCGTAGAAAATATACAAGTAGTAAAATCAGAGTTTTACAATTGATGCAGCATACACAGTGGTTAGAATATTGAGAAACAATTAAACAAGATAATATACAACAAATATACAACTGCTTGAACATAAATTCAAAAAGAAGTTTCCATAGACAAACAGGGTCATAAACTAGAAATCATAACTATATTGATATGATTTATATTGCATTTATCTTGTTTTAATGATGGTATGTGTGTATTATTGTATGTGTCATATGTGCACAAATATTTGTATTAATCTATGTATTTACAGTATATTGACAATGTACTGGGTCACATCAGAGGCTTGGGGGGTCATTGTTAAGAAACTGAGAACTGTTGTAAAGCTTGGCATTGAATACCATAAGTTCAGGTTTTAATATAAGATAACTATGTAAAGATAACCATGTCAGCAGCCAGAACGCATTATAAACTGAATGTTTTACTGTGCACAATAAGAAATGGATAGATTGGCCCAAACTCTGGACTGATGTGTGTGCTTTTTTTTTTTATTCCTGGGGAAATGCTATTCAGAAGTGAAGAGACATATAAGGGAACAGTTTTAGTGGCACATCAGGCTGTGATTTTTTTTTATGTCTATTGTCATGCAAAGCTGACAAAATAGCTGAATCTACCCAAGCCTGAAATGTGAGACACTAGCCCACTGAAGGAGGGGAGATGGGAGGAGTAACTTGGCCAGGAATTGAAACTTGCAAAACTGCTCCTTGTGAAGTCTTTTTTATCTCAGTAATTTGTTGACACTTTTGCAAGTTTCTTTCAGAGAATGTGTAGTACATCAATAGAAACAACATTTGTAAATCTCAGCACACACCAGTCAATGATACATGAGCTGCAGACTCTCAAACTTATCCCAAAACAATGCTGGTGCAGGACCTAAAAAAACTTCAGCACAGCTCGAACAGTGAAGCTTCTTTATTGATTTATACAATACAAACACCCGACTGGTTAAGCGCTTTCATCTGTTACAATACAGACTTCTTCAGAACCAAGATAATAGAATTTACCATAGTTTAAATAGCTATTTTGGCGCCAACAATTTACAAACCAAAAAAACTTAAAGAAACATCTTCCTATAACAGTCTATTTAAATATTCATAAAATCTATCCCTATGTATATATCTAAGCAAATATCTTCACTATATGATACTATGTAAATACTATATAAATACAATTTAAAATTCATTCTAAAAAGATGTATATGTAGCAGCAGCAGACATATGTATGTGCATTATTTAATATAACTAATATCAATTAGTGTCCTAAAATTAAGTCATAATAACAACAATATTAATTCTAACCAAGAACTAAAAATGGTTTGATACTGATACTTTCGTTAATACCTGGGAATCTTGTGGCATCTGTGAGTATCTGCCACTTGCTTTCTTTCATTGCTAAAAGCATTTTCCAGTTCCCACCTCGTGCAAGACTATCTACCTGATCAATAATAGAAAATTTGAAATAATGTTGATCCCCTTTATCAAATATATGTTTATATAATGCATTATTCCTATCTTTAACCTGAATTTTATAATAATGTTCATATATGCGTTTTTTTATTTGTCTCTCTGTTTTTCCTATGTAGAATGCTGGGCAGGCATGGCATGTAGCAATATATACTACCTGCTTAGTGTTGCAATTGCCTGCCCTACACTTCACATATGTCTTATTAATGTCTTCAAGCTTAATACCTACTACTTCATTAATGCATCCACATTGTTTGCAAGAACCACATTTCCTAGTTCCTTTAGATATATTCTTGGGTTTTTCAAAATTTATTTCCCTTTCTAATAACTTTTTTATATTGGGAGCCGTTTTATATACAAAACATTGATGGCTACCCAATGTCATTCCTATATTTTCCGAAATTGTAATCAAATCCCAATGTCTATTAACTATTTCTCTAACAAAATTCACATATGGGGTATACATTAAAATACACACTCTATTTTCACGTTCACATACCACATCATTATTATTTACATTAATATCTTTATTAACAATGTTTAGTCTACCTAATAGTGGTAAATATTTAATACCCCATTGCCTTTTTACATAATCTACTACATCTTTCAACATGGCCAAAGGGTAGCCCCTATTACTAAACATGTTAAAAATTAACTCTAATTCAAATTCCATAACTTCCTTTGTAGATGACATACGGGTGGCTCTAATGCACTGTCCCTTAAAAACATTTTTAAACAAATGGGGTGGATGATTACTATTAAATTCTATATAATCATTAGAGAATGTGGTTTTCCTGTATATCCTAGATGCAAACCCTCAATTGATATGACTTATATACGTATCTAGATAAGCTATACCCTTTTCACTTATATTATATGTGAATCTAAGAAATTACGTCATTCCATTGATGTAATCAATAAAGGAACTTATTGATTCCTTTGGACCCGTCCATAAAATAAATAAATCTAGAAATCTAGCATAAAAAAACTATATCCGAATAAAATTTACTTTTAAACAAATATTCAGACTCCCATTCCAGCATGACAAGATTTGCAAAAATGGGGGCACACGAGGCCCCCATGGCCACACCTCTACTCTGTCTAAAGTGTTCACCTTGGAAGTGTATATAATTATGGTCAAGTACTAAAGCCATCATATCTATAATTAAACTAATCTTGTCCCAATTCAATTTGGAAAATTTTCTCAAACTATTGATGAAATATTCAAGGCCAACTTCCTTGGGTATGCATGAAAATAAGTCTGTAACATCAATGGTTAAAAAAATCAAACCTTCATTCCATAGATCAGGTGTGAGCTTCCCTAAGAAATTCCAGGAATCCTTAGTTAAATGTGGGATGTTCTCATACACATGTTTAGTCCATCTATCAATTGCAACTCCCATATTATACGTTTTAGACTTAGATCCTGAAATAATAGGTCTAAAGGGAGGATATTTAATACATTTGTGTACCTTAGGAATACCTATTATATTCGCCAATATAGGATAATCAACCTTCAAAAATGTATAATTCTCATATGCTATTCTATTATCAATCAAATATTCCTCTAGGGCTAAATCTATCCTTTTATACCCTATATTTATTTGATTTAGAGAGACCACTTCATAATTACCTGACAAGTACAGTATATTGTGTATTTCAACATTATAAATCAAAGGTGTTGTACACTACAATACCGCCCCCCTTGTCAGGTTTCATTATTCTTATTTCATTATTGTGCATAAGTTGTTCAAGGCACATCTGTTTATTTGTTGTTAAATTATCCTTAAAAACATTATTATATATATTTCTTGTCTTTATATTATTATTCAACCAATAAATGTCTTTGCACACCATTTTTTCAAAATTGGCTACTTGTGCATTGGGAACTGGAATATACGTACTTTTCTTAAGATCCTTTTGTACCACCGGCTTCACATTGTCATCACTTTGCCCAAATTGTATGGCTAAATTTAGCCTTCTACAATACAATTTAATTTCCTTGATAGTATCAACTAAATTAAAACCCTTGTTAGGAATGCTAAATAACGTAAAACATTCCTGGCTGATATCTAGGTCAGTATAATTAAACACATTAAAACCATTAAAAGAATGTAAAATACTATTTCCTTCACTTGCCATAATCCCTTTTTCTTCTTCTTCATTAATATTGTGGTTATGCTGTATAGTATCTTGACTTGTTCCTACTGAATTATCTAAAGATATGAAGAATGTAATCTTATCAGATGATAACTTACTAGTGTCCTTCTGACCAGTCTTTGTACACTTCATCGTTCCCTTCTGTTCCACTGAGTGTACTGTTTTTTCGGGGCTGGATAAAACCTGCCCCCTTGAAAATTTACTTCCCTATCCATTTGTCTTGTTCTATTTCTATAACTAGAGTGTCTTTCCTTCTCAATGGCTGGTCTATCTTGTGGCCAAATATATGCTCTATTGTTCTGATACTGTTCCTTATCACGCTGTAGTCTTCCTGTTTTTTCTATTATATATACTGATAGCTTTGTTTTCAGCTATATGAATCTGTTTATAATAAAAATCCTTCCACTGTTCAAATAACATGTCCTTAACGATGTCTTCATTCAGTTTTTAAACTTCTCTAACTAATATAGACAATTTCTCATCATTCAATTTCATTAAGAGTTTCATGTATGCAAAGCCAAAACCATCAAACATCTTGTTAAAATCATTTATAATGCCTACATTATATTCAACTCCCAAAGGTAATTTATAAAATCTGAGTCCTTTGGGTACAATTTGTATAGCAATACATTTCGCTAAGTAAGCATTATCAATTTTTATATTCTTAATGTTAAGTAATTACTTTTCCCAATGCCAGTATCATTTCTTTTATAGAGTCATTTGGTAGGCTCAGACGCCTCCCTTCATTAAACACATAAGACTGTTCATCTACATTTATAAAATCATACTCATCGCTCAAAAATCGATCAATAACATCATTATTCTGATTGTTATTTACATATTTTGATTCCACAGTCATTTGTCCTGATGATTTTTTAGATTTTAAATTTATATATGGACTAGATACAGTTTTATTGTGGACAACAGTACATTTAAAATGTTCGCTATGTGCCTTCGTTATAGCTGATATGTTTTTACAGGCTGCCGGCTTTTTGGTCGCGCTCCATTGCGTTCGGCTTCATCTCTGGAATGGAATAAGCTGAAATCAAATATAAACTCATTTACTGGTGACAGATTAATGTTGATATTTCTATTAGTAAGCTCCAGAGAATCATGTAAAGACTGTGCGCCGCCATTACCCATGCACACCTGTCCATTGGGTATGTCCATTTGCGTACTGATGTCAATACCGTAGGTGCAGTAGAGCGTTTGGCAGAGGATGTACGCTCAGATACAACACCTTGTTTTGGAGTTACCGAAATCCGACTCACAAGATCAATGAGTCTAGTAACCTCTGCCTGTAATGTAGTGACTTCTGACCGAAGTGAAACAAAATCCTCCCTGTTCAATACAGCTTGTGACTCGTCTTTGTTGCCTGCCATACCAGACTCACGACCACGTACACCAAAAGCAACGAAAGAACAACAGGTTATCCCAAAACAATGCTGGTGCAGGACCTAAAAAACTTCAGCACAGCTCAAACAGTGAAGCTTCTTTATTGATTTATACAATACAAACACCCGACTGGTTAAGCACTTTCATCTGTTACAATACAGACTTCTTCAGAACCAAGATAATAGAATTTACCATAGTTTAAATAGCTATTTTGGCGCCAACAATTTACAAACCAAAAAAACTTAAAGAAACATCTTCCAATAAAAGTCTATTTAAATATTCATAAAATCATAAAATCTATCCCTATGTATATATCTAAGCAAATATCTTCACTATATGATACTATGTAAATACTATATAAATATAATTTAAAATTCATTCTAAATGATAATGACACATGAGCTGCAGACTCTCAAACTTGGCATTTTTTTTCAGGTGGTCCATTCTAAGTGAATGGAAGTCTAGTCTGACAACAAATGGTAGGGCTATTTGTTTTCACAGTCTGTACATTGAGACAGATTTAGCTTTCCAAAGGAATCATGATGTCTGCCCCCATGAGGGCAGACAAGAGTGAAAACAAAATAAAATTAGGAATGAGTACTTATTTTGCTGCAGGCAGCTTTGGGAGGTGTAGTAAATCATGGCAAGATAAAAAATATATGTTTTCTTCATCATTTGCCCATAGTGGTCCTTTAAGTCATCTGCTAATGAATTTAGATTGCCTGGAAGGAATTGAGCTTGCAGGTGCACTCGATTGCTTAAGGCTGTGTTCCACAGAGCCATGGCTAACCTGCAGAGTAGGTAGGAATGGGTTCCCCCCTGCTTGTTTATGTACCACATAACTGTGGTGTTGTCTGTCTTTATCAATAGTTGCCCTGGAAGAATAAGGCATTTGGAGGCTGTCAGAGCATTCTGTACAGCTAACATTTCTTTTTGACTGATATGCAGGTGGATTTGCTTTGGGCTCCATTTGACCTGAATACAGTGTCCTGCCATGTGAGCCCCCCATGCATAGTCTGATGTGTCTGTTGTTAGGGTTTAGGTGGCAGGGGGTTGAGTGAAAGGGAGTCCTTTGTTGTGGTAGCAGGCATCTACCCACCAAAG
Organism: Protopterus annectens; assembly: GCF_019279795.1. NCBI lineage: Eukaryota > Metazoa > Chordata > Ceratodontiformes > Protopteridae > Protopterus > Protopterus annectens. The sequence goes on from NC_056729.1 coordinate 469,472,256, forward strand.
GAACTCTGCCTTAGGTAAGGAATGATAGGAATAATTGTTTCCAGGTCCTAAGAATGTTGACACCAGAGACTTTTTAAGTACCATTGAAGTTTCCTCATATGCAGTCTTGCATATGGAATTAGTAGAATGCAAGAGGCCATGAACCCTAGGGCTTGCAGTATTTTTCTTGCAGATAGCTGGGTTTTGGTGGCCAGTTGATTGAAGTAGTTTGTCAAATAAATTTGTTTTTCTTGAGTGAGGAATGCCATCTGGGAAGTTGTGCTCAAGCTTGCTCCCAGGAATACAATCTGTTGGCTGGGTACCTGATGTGACTTCTTTTCGTTGATGGTGTACCCCAGTGAAGTTAGAAGTCTCTTTACAAATGTCAGGTGCTGGAGTAGCAATTCCTGACTGTCCAACTGAATCAGGCAATCGTCCAAGTATGGGTAAATGTGATTTTTCTCTGCCTGCAATATGCAATGGCTGGAGCTAGGCATTTTGTGAATACCTTGGGTGCAGTAGATAAGCCAAAGGGAAATGCAGATAACTGATGGTGCATAGAGCCTGGTCTGAAGCATAGATACTTCCTGCAAGATTCTCTTATGGGGATGTGCAGATAAGTTTCTTTTAAGTCTAGGGTGGCTAGCCAGGAGTCCTTGGCTAGCATAGGAAACAGCTGTTGGAGAGTAAGCATTTTGAACCTTGGAACCACCAGGAAGGTGTTGAGAATAGACAGATCCAGGATAGGGTGCCAAGAGATTTCTTTTCTGGGTACCAGAAACAGTCTGGAGTAAAAACCTTGTCCCCTTTGCTCTTCTGGGGCAGGTTGAATAGCCTTGATACTGAAAAGAAAAAGTACTTGCTTTTGGGCATCTGCCCACTGGTTTGGGGGGAGGTCTGGCCATCCGCTTGAGCTTGGCAGTGAGTGGAAGTAGAATCTGTATCCCTGGGATACAATGTTCCAAAGACCTATCTGTCCTGGGTGATGTATTCCCAATTTTTTGTATGCAGGGAAAGCTTTCCTCCTAAGGCTGCAAGTATTTGGGCAAGGCTTGGAAGGGTTAAGGATAAGTCATTTTGAGGTTTTACCATAGGATGGTGGCTTACTAGTCCCTGTTTTAGCGGTGGGAGCACTCCATTGCTTAGATCTGTGCATACCCTGAGACTGTAATCTTGGTGGTCTGCTGCCCCTGGGTTTGGACTGAGAAGGTCTGGGAGGGACTGGAAAGGACCAGTTTTTAGAAGGCCAATGCCTACTGAATCTAGGTGGCTGTACCTGCAGGAAATCTTTAACATAGATTTAGCTTTTTCCTCCATCTTTTTGAGGACCTCTTCAGCTTTATTGCCAAATAGGCTTCTTGGTTTAATGGTGCATCTAGCAATTTTGCTTTGACATAGTCTGGCAAGATTTGTTCCTTAAGCCAAGCATGCCTTCTAAGATCAGACCCAGTCACAGCAGCCCTGCAAGATGCTTCTAAGGCATTAAAACAACACTGCAAAGTATGCTTTCCAACTTGGTTAGCAGAATGCATTAACTCTTGTAAATCTTTATGTTCTGCACAATCAGGAATCAACATATTTTTCTGTTTAATTAGCTCCATAACATGTTGCTGATACTTTAACATATGAAATTGGCAATTTAAAGCCCTGATAGCAAGAGTAGCAGAGGTGTATACATTCTTACCCCATCTGTCTAAAACCATAGAGTCCCTGTCTGAAGGGGTAGGGTTTTTGGCTGTTGTAGCCTTAATGCCTTTAGGTCCCTGGGAAATGGTCTCTGGATCCGCAGTAGGATTCTTAAAGAGGAACTTGTGGGAGTCAGGTACTCTGTAGTACCTGTCAGGTTTCCTAGGGGCTGGAGGCAAAGTATCAGGGGTAAGGCTGGATTGCAAGAAGACATCATCTACAATTTCCAGAAAGTACAGTTGTGTACACTTACCATAAATGTAGATGTTCGAGTATATTCACTGTTGCAGTCATTACATTTGGATAATCTGCTGGCAGGTTGCCCTCAGTCGGCCTGATTCACAAAGTCTTGGGTCCTGCGTCGGTTGCTGTCACTTCTTCCATGACGTCAGGTCATCAGGGGTATAAACCATGCAGCCGACGCCATTACATCAGTTTTTCTTGCCCCAGATGTCAGGTGCCCCCTAATGGGAAGCAGTTAAATATAAAAATACAATGATATACTTCCAACAAAAAAGCAAATGCACCAAAAAGCTTTTAAGCATAGTGAAGGAAAGTAGAGGTATAGCCAAAAGAAGTTAGGGGGCTGGAGGGAGGGTAACCAGGACTGCAACAGTGAATACACTCGATCATCTACATTTAATGATAAGTGCACACAACTGTACTATGTTCTTCATGCTTCACTGTTGCAATCATTACATTTGGGTAGATTCCCAAAGCTATGGTTGAGAGGAGGAATTTAGATAGCATTAGGACCAGCTATGAGGCCCTGCAAGACTGCAGTAGCGAAGCCAGCTCTGGATTTAGAGAAAAATGGCAAATGATAATGCTTAGTGAAAGTATGTACAGAACTCCAAGTAGCAGCTTCTAGGATGTCACTGATAGGGACTCCTGGGAAAGGCTGTAGAGGTAGATGCAGCCCTGGTAGAGTGAGGTCTGATCCCCTGTGAGATAGGATTTCCATGGTGCTTATAACAGAAATGAATGGAATGGCATATCCATTTAGAAATTGTTTGCTTTGAAATAGCCTTCCCCTCTGCTCCTGCAGCAAATGCCACCAGCAATTGTTCAGATTTCCTTTGAGGTTTAGTCCTGTCCAAGTATAATCTAAATCGTCTGTGCACATCTAAGGAATGCAGTATCTGTTCCACTTTGTTCTGTGGACTGGGAAAGAAGGTTGGCAAATGAATGGACTGATTAAGAGCCACACTGGATACCACCTTGGGCATGAAGGATGGATTGGTTCTGAGGGACACCCTGTCCGCATGAAAGATGATGAAAGGCTCCACTGCCATAAGGGCCTGTAATTCAGATACCCTTCTTGCTGAAGTGATTGCTAAAAGCTAAAATGAAAGCTGTTTTCCAAGAAAGAAATTTTAAGTCTGCAGTAGCAGCTGGCTCGAAAGGAGGTAGAGTGAGTTTCTCCAAAACAAAGTTAAGGTCCCAGGCTGGAGTTGGAACTCTCCTGGGTGGTCTCAAATTTTTTGCCTCTGAGGAACTGCTTGAGCAGTGGATGAGAGAAGAGGGGAGGTTCTGTGCTATAATGAGCTGAAATGGCTGAGGCGTGAATTTTGATGGAGGAAAAAGACAGGCCCTTGTGAAGCATCTCAGTTAAGTATTGTAAAATCTGAGGTAAATTGGGGGCTGCTGTGCTCATCCCTTGAGATTGGTTCCAGGCACAGAATCTTTTCCATTTTTCAGCATAATATTTTCTAGTACTAGGCCTCCTTGCCTCTAAAATGACATCCATCACAAGTTTACTGAGGGATGGTACAGCAGAGATTAGACAATAAGCCAGGCTGCTAGGTTCAGTGTTAGAAGCTGAGGGTCCAGAATCTGGTTCTCCTGCTGAGATAACAGGGAAGGAGTCTGAGGCAGGTGCCATGGGGATAACCGTGACACGCTGCGCAGGAGGGGGTACCAGTGTTCGCATGGCCAGTCTGGAGCAATCAAAATCATCCTTGGTTTGTCCTGTTTGATTTTTTTGTAGTACCTTGGAGAGCAGAGGCAGAGGGGGGGAAGGCATAGACTGATAGGTTTTTCCAGCTGAAGGACAGAGCATCAACTTTCCAGACTTGTTTGTGGGGAGTCCGTGTGCAAAATTTGTCCAACTGGTAGTTCTGGGGAGAGACAAACAGGTCTATATCTGGGCTCCCCATTTGCTTGCCAACATGTTGAAAATCCTTGGTTCCAGTTTTCACTCGTGTGGGTCCATGAGGTTTCTGCTTAGTCCGTCTGCCAGTGTATTCAATTTTCCTGGCAGGAATTGAGCTTGTAGGTGCACTTGGTAGCTTAAGGCTGTATTCCACAATGCTATGGCCAGTCTGCAGAGGGGGTAAGAATATGTACCCTCCTGCTTGTTTATGTACCACATAACAGTGGTGTTGTCTGTCTTTACCATTAGTTGTCCTGGAAGTATGTGGTCCTTGAAGGCTGTTAGAGCATTCTGTACAGCTAACATTTCTTTTTGATTGATATGCAGGTGCATTTGACTTGGGTTCCATTTGCCCTGAATGCACTTCCCTGCCATGTGAACCCCCCATGCATAGTCTGATGCATCTGTTGTTAGGGTTTGGGCAGCAGGGGTGGTGTGAAAGGTAGTCCCTTGTTTTGGTGGCAGGCCTCTGCCCACCAAAGGAACTCTAGGAGTAGGCAAGGTATGATAGGAATCATTGCTTCTAGATCCTGAGAATGTTGACACCATAGGCTTTTTAGATACCACAGTAGTTTTCTCTTATGCAGTCTTGCATATGGAATTAGAAGAATGCATGAGGCCATGAACCCCAAGGCATGCAGTATTTGTCTTGCAGAAAGCAAGGTTTTTGTAGCCACTTGTTTGAAGTAGGTTGTCAAATGAATTTGTTTCTCTGGTGTGAGGAAAGCCATCTGGGAAGTTGTATTCCAGCTTGCTCTCAGGAATATAATTTGTTGACAGGGTACCAGGTGTGATTTATTTTCGTTTATGCTGTATCCCAGACAAGTTAGAACCCTTTGTACAAAGGCCAGATAATTCAAAAGTATGTCCTGGCTTTCTGCCTGAATTAGACAATCATCCAGGTATGGGTATATTTGAATATTTCTTTGCCTGCAAAATGCAATAACTGGAGCTAGGCACTTTGTGAATACCCTGGGCGCAGTAGATAAGCCAAAGGGCAGTGCAGAGAACCGATAGTGCATGCCACCTGCTTTGAAGAGTAGGTATCTTCTGCAAGATTCCCTGATTGGGATGTGCAGGTATGCTTCTTTTAAACCTAGTGCTGCCAACCAGGCATCTTTGCCTAGCATAGGAGGCAACTGGTGAAGAGTCAGCATCTTGAACTTTGGAATCTCCAAAAAGGTGTTTAGAGTGGACAGGTCCAGGATAGGATGCCATGAATTGTCTTTTCTGGGTACCAGGAAAAGTCTCGAGTAGAAATCTTGTCCCTTTTCCTCCTCTGGTACCAACTGAATAGCCCCCATGCTTAAGAGATAATGTACTTGTTTTGGGGCCTCTGCCCACTGATTTGGGGGTAGGTCTGGCCACCCGCTTGGTGTTGGCAACGTGTGGAAGTGAAATCTGTACCCCTGGGACACTATATTTAAAACCCATTTGTCCTGGGTAATGAGTTCCCAGTTCTTTGCATGAAGAGCAATCTTTCCCCCCAAAGGGGCAGTCAGTTGATAAGTGCTTGGAAATTTTAAAAGGAAGTCATTGAGACAGCTTACCACGGGGGGAGTCTTATTACTCCCAGATTTGGAAGTGGAGGCCCCCCACTGCTTAGCCCTGTGTGTACCCTGGGACTGCAGCCTGGGAGCTCTGCTGGATCTGGGTTTGGACTGAGAAGGTCTGGAAGAGACAGGAAAGGACCAATTCTTGGAAGGCCAATGCCTACTAAATCTTGAAGGTTGTACTTGTAAAAAATCTTTAACAGTTTGCATAGATTTAGCCTTTTCTTCCATCTTTTTAAGAACTTCTTCTGCCTTGTTGCCAAACAGGCGGTCCTGGTTTAGGGGAGCATCCAGTAATTTTGCTTTAACATGATCTGGTAGGGATTGCTCCTTAAGCCAAGCATGCCTTCTAAGTACAGACCCATTTACAGCAGCCCTGCAAGATGCCTCTAGAGAGTCAAAACCACATTGCAAAGTATGTTTTCCAACATGTTCAGCTGAATGCAATAAATCCTGCAAATCCTTATTTTCAGCACAATCAGGAAACAACACCATTTTCTGTTTAAGCTATCCAATAATATGCTGCTGCTACTTCAACATATGAAACTGGCAGTTTAAGGCCCTAATTGCCAACGTTGCAGAAGTGTATACCTTCTTACCCCATCTATCCAGCGCCCTGGAGTCTCTATCAGAGGGGGTAGGGACTTTTGGCAGTAGCAGCTTTAATGCCCTTAGGCTCCTGTGAAATATTCTTGGGATCCGCAGTAGGATTTTTGAAAATGAACTTAAGAGAGTCAGGGACCCTGTAATATCTATCAGGTTTCCTGGGAGCAGGAGGTAAAGAGTCAGGGGCCAAGCTAGATTTTGCAAATGCATCAACAATGTCTAGTACAGGAGGTATGGCTAAAGGCCTGTGCTGGGGCAGGAGTAAGAAATCCCTAAGCCTCTTTTTAGAATCAGAGAAATCCTGACTTTCCCAACGAAAATGCTCCCTAAGAGTATGCAAGGTTTCACCAAAAGAGAAATCCTCTGGGGTGGGGGGGGGAGCAGGGGGAATGGATTCCTCAGCATCAAAATCCTCATAGGTAGATAATGGTAAATCCTGGTCATCAGAGGAAATGGAAAATTCAGAATCCTGGTCGGAAGTATCATAAACAAACTCAGTCCTAGGTCTCTTAGAGGTGGAAGGCTGGCTTCCCCTGATTAAAGTAATAAGTCCGTTTAGCCAGGATGATATCTGAGTAGGATGAATTTTTATATCACGTTCAAATACTGAGAGGGATGCTTGTACAAAGGGGTTATCCTGATGTATTTTTAGATGTGATTTTACAGGAAGTGGTTGTTAAAAGAGAAAGGGGCCATTTCTTTCCTTTGCTTGGAAAAGGTAGTTCCCTACAAATGGTGCTACCCAATGTAGAGACTGATAGGTTTAAGAAATCGGCTATTTTTAGTTATAACAAGCAATTCAATGGTATTAAACATATTATTTGTCACAAATGAAATTTATTTCATACAGAACGCGGTGGTACAGCGGTAGCGTTGTTACCTCACAGCAAGAAGTTCTCCTGTTTGATTCACGGCTGGAGTGCCTTCTGTGTGGAGTCTGCATGTCCTCCCCGCGGCCGAGTGGTCTCCGAAAGACATGCGTGAATGGGCGTGCCTTCGCTGAAGGATGAGCGTCGGGCTGGCAACTCGGCAGCATAAAAAAGAAATCTACTGCCAATCATTAGCGGACCGGAGTTCCGCTTTGGCGACCCCTAACCAGGAAAAGCCGAAAAGGCAAACAACAACCAGTCAAGATATTATTATAGAAATTGTAGGAATGACACCAAAAATAATTTATCAGAAAGATATTTCCTTTAAAAATATGTTAGAGAGGAATTGTAAAACCAGTACTGGGATAGGAGGAATGTATAAGTGTGGATTTTGCTTATAATGTAAGCACATTATGGAAGATACTGTGGTAAAAATACCCAATTATGGCAGGTATACACATAAAAAGAAATACTCTTGTAGTACTAAGTCAGTAGTTTACCTTGCCCTGTGTGATTCATGTCCAAGCTTCTACATTGGGAAGACCATCAATGCCCTTAGGACTAGGGTATATCAACATTTCTATGATATTAAAAAACAAGATTCCAAAAATGCTTTGGCTGCACATGTCCTTAATAATGAGGGGCATAGTTTTATATTTACTAATTAGAGCATGTGGTAATGGGCAATAGGCGAGGTCCTTTAAATTATATTTTTAGAATTGCAAGAATTGAGATGGCAGTTCAGAACTAATGCCACTGAACAACCAGGGCTTAACAGTGACATCTATATAAACCCTATCCTTAGGCTTAGGGCAGAGGGATACATACAAAATTATATAAAATTAACTGTACAATAGTAATGGTTTTAGATAATTTTATTTTTATATTTCTTTTATAAGTTTATAATCAAGGGCTTCAACAATATGATACATGTTTTATTTATGGTTTGCACATTTCGCACAAAAATATATTTTTCTATATGTGTTTTGAAAGTCTCTAATGTTGATTTGTTTTACTTGGAAGGGGATGTATATGTGATATCATGAATTTGTATTGTTATGTTTTAAGTGGCATATACCTTTTAGGTAATTGACAATTAACATTAATGAACTAGGAGGGTATTTAAAGCAGGGTCAATATATAATATATATGTGGTTTTTGCATGTGTCTGTCATTCTGATAAAGTTTTTTACTTAAAAAAATGAAAGCGCTCAATAAATAATTTTTGGTGGATCCTGGTGTACTACTACTCTCTGTTTTTCGTGGTTTGGAATATTTGTGGATTTTCTTAGTTGTGTGTTATGGAAGGAGTCGACCCAAGTGATCCTCCCACTATTGGATCGTTAGCACTTTCATTACAGACCCTGAATTCAACTGTGGGGAACTCAGTTTCCCTAATGGAAAGACTGACTCAGCAACCTTTCGATAAGGCACCCCTATGACTTGATAGGTCGGATGACCATGGTGTAGAGGACGAGATGGGAGCTAGCGGTATTACACCAGCTCAAAGAGAAAGGAGATCGCAATTCAACCAATCAACTTGGGAGAATTTACATAAGTCTTTAAATCATGAAGAAGAAAGGGGCATTTCCTCTTACAATGGTAGAGACACGTTAAATCAATGGCTGGAAGGCGAATGAGAATGGCGTGTTACAACAGAACCAACTAACAATGAAGGAAACTGTTCCCTAAATGACCAGCTAAAAACTTTTGAAACATTAACATCCGATTTTCTCAAGCTGCAGCTTGAGAACTGTTATTTGAGAGAATGTAGATGCAGAGAGGAGATACCCAAGGGCCTCCGTTTGTGGAAGTACCCTACAGGGTTAGTAAAAGACTCTGCTTTACATGTTGAATTACTTCAGCTCTTTAATAAGCATGGTTGTGAGCTGCTGGATTGTCTAATTAGGGACAATGAAAGGAAAATGACTGATTTATCAGGGAAAATAAAAAGACTGGATGACACCATACATTCAGATTTGTTGTTTGATTTTAAAAACAATGCTTATTTTGATCTATTTAAGCGCACTGATTTGTATATGAATGATCTTAAAAACAAAAAAGATTTAAAACCTAAGAGAGATAAAAATGAATATGCTCAACGTAGAGCTTATCCCCTACCCCCTTTGGGACAGAACAAACACTTTCAATATGGGAACAGTTTTGACAAAGAAAATGGGCGTGACCTTAATGATAGTAGGGGTTTGAATAATTATGATGAATATCACCCTGACCCTTTAGAATATCCCCCTCTGAGGAGGTCCGAGCGACTGAGGAACCAGAGAGGGGGTATGAATCAATACAACTGGAATTACAGGGGGAGGGGGAAATGTATTGAATGTAGAAAATGTTCATAATGGGTTTAATCAAGTTTCTAATTTAAGTGTTGAATGTGTCAACATGTCTACGTCTAGTAATGAGCCTTTGTTCAGTACAATCAGGAATGCATGTCGAGATTTTAGTATATATAACTACAGTGACATTACTTTTGACAGGAAAATAGCTGATGTGTTTGATAAAGGTCTTTCTTTCATTCCCAGTAGGGATGCAACGATAGATGATGTATTAATTAATTTAAAATTATACACAAGAAAGCTAAACCTACAATTCTTTTTTAAAGGTGTACCCCCCAACCCGACACAATATGACACGTGTAGAAAAAAAAACAGTTTGTTTAATCCGCCATTACATCCTGTGGTACAAACTTTTGAAAAAATGTGTGAAGATGATATACGCAAATATTTTATGAATAAAGACAACTATTTGTTCAAAGACTAACTTGGATGGTAATGAAATGAAATTGGTTGAAGACATCTGTAATAACAAGGCTATCAGAGTTATGAAACCTGATAAAGGGGAGTGGGTTGGCTATCATGAATTCGAAATCTTTACATCAACAAAATGTTAGGTATACTTTTTACGGATGTTTACTGTGAAATGAAAAAAAAATATTTTGTATAGGAGAGTTGATATGATGCTAGATGAGCTTGTATTGAATAGAGAAATCAGTTTAGAAGAGTTTCAGTTTATGGAAGTTAAAAGTCCAAAAATTCCAACCATATTTGGTATATCGAAGTTGCATAAGGATATAGCCAGCCCACCCCTTAGACCTATTGTAGATGCAAAAGCATCTAAAACATATTTTATAGCAAAATTTATAGACACACAGTTAAAAACTATATTAAATGAGTGTGCATTCATGGGATTTGCTCATGAAAATCAATAAGAATATGTTTGATGATGAGCTTTTTTTCATGACCATAGATGTTAAGGATTTGTTTCCGGTAATTCCACATGACATGGGGGTTGAGTGGTTCTATTCTTTTCTTTGTCAATATTCTAACCTTAAACATGACCATATTAGGACCATTAGAACCCTTATGGAGTTAGTTTTAGATACAAATGTTATTGTCTTTGAGGAGCAGCTATTCAAACAATGCAAGGGTGTGGCAATGGGGGCCATTTGTGCCCCTATTTTTGCAAATTTAGTTTTAGCATTTTGGGAATTTGCGTTTGTTTTTAATAGTCAATATGCCCAATATTGGAAATATTATGGGAGATATTTTGACGATATTATTATTCTTTGGAACGGAAGCGAGGTGGAACTACAGAATTTTTTGAATTACATAAATCATAGCACAGATTTTTTAGACTTTACCTACACAATAGGCAAGGATGAAATAAATTACCTAGATATTCCCATCATTAAAGATATAGAGAGGAGAAGTTTTAGAACAACCATTTTCAGAAAACCAACCTATTCCAACACCCTCCTACATTTTAACAGTTTTCACCCACTCCATCCAATAAAATTCCTGGTAAAGGGACAGGGTGTCCATTTAGCCAGGATGATATCTGAGTGGGATGAATTTTTATATCAGGTTCAAGTATTGAGAGGGATGCTTGGTACAAAGTGGTTATCCTGATGTATTTTTAGATGTTATTTTACAGGAAGTGGTTGTTAAAAGAGAAAGGGGCAATTTCTTTCCTTTGCTTGGAAAAGATAGTTCCCCAGAAATGGGGCTACCCAATGTAGAGACTGATGGGTTTAAGAAATTGGCTATTTTTAGTTATAACAAGCAATTCAATGGTATTAAACAGTTTATTTGTCACAACTGGAATTTATTTCATACCAGTCAAGATTTTATAGAAATTGTAGGAATGACACCAAAAATAATTTATCAGAAAGATATTACCTTTAAAAATAAGTTAGAGAGGAATTGTAAGGCCAGTACTGGGATAGGAGGAAAGTATAAGTGTGGATTTTGCTTACAATGTAAGCACATTATGGAAGGTACTGTGGTAAAAATACCCAATTATGGCAGGTATACACATAAAAAGAAGTATTCTTGTAGTACTAAGTCAGTAGTTTACCTTGCCCTGTGTGATTCATGTCCAAGCTTCTACATTGGGAAGACCATTAATGCCCTTAGGACTAGGGTATATCAACATTTCTATGATATTAAAAAACAAGATTCCAAAAATGCTTTGGCTGTACATGTCCTTAATAACGAGGGGCATAGTTTTATATTTACTATTTTAGAGCATGTGGTAATGGGCGATAGGGGAGGTCCTTTAAATGATTTTTTAGAATTGCAATAATTGAGATGGCAGTTCAGAACTAATGCCACTGAACAACCAGGGCTTAACAGTAACATCTCTATAAGCCCTATCCTTAGGCTTAGGGCAGAGAGATACTTACAAAATTATATAAAATTAACTATACAATAGTAATGGTTTTAGATAGTTTTATTTTTTATACATCTTTTACAAGTTTATAATCAAGGGCTTCAACAATACGATGCATGTAAAAATATATATTTTACAAGTTTATAATCAAGGGCTTCAACAATACGATGCATGTTTTATTGATGGTTTGCACATTTTGCACAAAAAGATTTTTTTCTATATGTGTTTTGAAAGTCTCTAATGTTGACTCATTTTACTTTGAAGGGGATGTATATGTGATATCATGAATTTGTATTGTTATAACTGTGGTGGTGGTGCTGCGGTAGCGTTATCGCCTCCCAGTAAGACGTCGTCCTATTCGATTCTCAGCTAGAGCGTCTTCTGTGTGGAGACATGCGTGAATGGGTGTACCTTCTTTGAAGGTTGTGTGTCAGAGCTGGCAACTCAGCATGTAAAAATCTACCGCCAACCATTAGCGGACCGGAGTTCCGCTGTGGCGACCCCTAAAAGCCGAAAGACACAACAACAACATGTTTTTTAAGTGGCATATACCTTTTAGGTAATTGACAATTAACATTAATGAACTAGGAGGGTATTTAAAGCAGGGTCAATATATATATATGTATGTGTTTTTTGCATGTGTCTGTCATTCTGATGAAGTTTTTTACTTAAAAAAATGAAAGCGCTCAATAAATACTTTTTGGTGGATCCTGGTGTACTACTACTCTTTGTTTAAAGTAATAAGGTCTTCAGCCATTCTTATCTGTTTTTTTTAGGCATAGAGGCCTGACCATGCGGTCTGGGCGTCAGTTTTTTAGGCATGGTTCGAGATTTAGGCCTTGAAGAAGAAGATGGCGTTGGTTTAATATGCAAGACAGTAGGCCTGAATACACCCTCAGAAGCCAGTGCCTGCACAGCGGCTCCGGATCCATCCAAGGTAGAGACTTCCGCAGGTTCCACAGATGAAGCATCTCACGGCATACCGGACTCCGAATGGGTCTCAGTAGAGGCCTGCGAATCAGAAGTAGCAGGTATCAGGGGCTGCGAAAGCGCCTCACTGAGTACTGGCAAACTGGCGACTGGCTTAGGAGAAGAGTCGTCGGCAGCTTTGGACCTAGGCAGCCTGTCTCTGTCTTTTTCTTTGTGTTTTTTTGGGATGCCGGTAGTCGGATGGCTGACCGAAGACATATCAGGATAATTGAACCGAGCACCAAAATATTTAGAAGCGTAAATATACTGATCACGGATAGTTAGTGGTTTAAATAAGGCACAAAACCGACAGTGAGGTGCATTGTGGTCTAGGCCTAGGCAAGGAATACAGTACGAATGAAAATCTTTATGAGGTATTTGCTTTCCACAAGTAATGCAATTATTTACTTTTACTGTCATCGGTTAAGAGCAAGAAAAAGTTTCCCCAACGGGGTACTTAGCTTTTAGTTGAAGACTTTGGTTCTGAAACTCAAAAACGAAAATTTCAGGAGTCGGCCGACTGGCACTTGCAAACTGCTTCTGCTTTGGGCATCGCACGGCAAGAAAGACTGATGTTATGGCGTTGGCTGCATGTTTTATACCCCTGACGTCATGGAAGAAGGGACAGCAACCAACGCAGGACCCAAGACTTTGTTAATCAGGCCGACTGAGGGCTACCTGCAAGCAGATAACCCAAATGTAATGACTGCAACACTGAAACATGAAGAACATCAGGGGGGATGGCTAGAGGCCTGTGCTGAGGCAAGTTTAAAAAATTCCCCAAGTCTCTTTTTGGACTGTGGGTAGTCCTGGCACTCCCAGCGGAAATGATCTCTAAGGGCATGCAGGGTTTCACCAAAGGAAAAATCTTCTGGTGGGGAAGCAGAGGGAATGGAATCCTCTGCATAAGAATCCTCATAGGTAAAGAAGGGTATGCCCTGGTAATCAGAAGGATCAGAGTCAACAGACTCATGATCTGAAGAATCAGAAGGAAAATCAGTTCTTGGTCTTTTTGAGGGGGAAGGCTGGCTTCCCCCTGATTAAAGTAATAAGATCTTCAGCCATTCTAAGCATTTGTTTCTGAGGCATGTGGGCCTGAGAATGCGCTTTGTTTGCCAGTTTCCTAGGTGTAGTGCAAACTCTGGGCCTGAGAAATTCAGTATTTTTAGTTTGAAACAAAGTAGTCGGTTTAATATGAAAATCGGAAGACCTGAATACACCCTCAGAAGCCGGTGCCTGCACAGTGGCTCCGGACCCATCCACAGTAGAGACATCGGCAGGTTCCATAGTCGAAGAAGCATCTCGCGGTATACCGGACTCTGAATGGGTCTCAGTGGAGGCCTGCAAATCTGTAGAAGTGGGTATCAGGGGCTGCGAAAGTGCCTCACGGAGTACCAACGGACTGGCGACTAGCTTAACAGAAGCGTCATCGGCAGTTTTGGACCTATGTGGTCTGTCTCTGTCTTTATCCTTACGTTTTTTCAGAAGATCGGTTGTTGGATGGCTTATCGAAGCCATTTCGGAATACAGAGAATGAGAGGGAAAGAATTTAGCGACAAAAATAGCCCGACGATGAATAGTTTGGGCATTGAACAAGGCAGAAAACTGACAGTGAGGAACGTCATGGTCTGGGCCTAAACAGATGACGCAGTAAGAATGAAAATCTCTGTGAGGTATTTGCTTTCCACAGGCAACACAATTATTAACTTTTTCTGACATTGGTTAGAGCAAGAAAAAAGGATCCCCAACAGGATACTTATCTTTTAGAAGACTTCAGGTCTGAAACTCGAAAAACGAAAATTTCATGAGGTGGCCGACCGGCACTTGCGAACTGCTTCTGCTTTGGACACTGCACAGCAAGAAAAACTGATAATCTCAGCTGCATGTTTTATACCCGATGACCTGATGTCATGGAAGAAGTTACAGCATCCAACGCAGAAATCCCAAGACTCTGGTATTCAGGCCAACTGAGGGCTACTTGCACGCAGATAACCGAAATGTGATGACTGCAACAGTGAAACACTAAGAACATCTCAGATGCATTATGTTGGGCTACCAGTCTGAAGGTGTGCGCATCCTTTATGAATATGGAAACACCACCGCCTTTGGAGCTTCGGTCCAAATTCTAAATGGGGCAAGGTAGGGAATGAGTTGTAGGCTGGTAGTGCAGGGGTGCTTTCTGCTGCCTTGAACCAGGTCTCTGTTACAGCACAAATGTCGATGTTCTCCATTTTAAGGAGTACTTCGAGCAAGTGCATTTTGAGATTTAGACTTCTAGCGTTGAGTAGTATGACCATCAAATTGCATTTGTTTGTAGTGGTTACGTGGTAATTTGGTCTTTGGAACAGCACCTAAAAAGGCACTATAGGGGTGGCAAGAGCCTTGGCCAGTATCCGGAAGCCCAGGGGTGACAGATGCAGGCCATCTCTGGTAAAGCATCGAGGTCTGTCAGTCATGTCATCCCAGGCAGACAGATACTGGATCCCCTTAGAATGACACCAGAAACTTAGCCAGTTGTTGAAATCAATCATTTTCTGCTTGTACTGTGGTATCATTCTGGGTGATGGTAGGATGCTGCTCAGGGCTAGGGTCATACCCACCTGGGCTACATAATCCGAGAGCTCCTACATGTCTCTTTTCATGTAGTCCAGGGAGGTACGTCTCAGGTCATTCACACCCACATGTACAATGAGAGAGTCATATTTGTACCTGTTGTTGAGGGACCTGAGTACATGCGTTATGTGGCAGATCTTGGCACCTGACAGGCAGCTGACTGTTACTTTCTCCTTATTCAACCTAGTGACTGGGACATCAGTGTGCCTCACTATCGAGTCACCTATGACTAATGTGTTGGGCATGCTGTTTTGCCTCAAGGGCCTTGGTTAAGTGGCACACTGTTTAGGAGAGTTATGTGTCTCGTGATTAGTGTTGTGTTGTGATGGTCGAGTGCGTTTGCCTTGGAGGTCTCTGCTGTTTGGTTAGATTTTTATTGAGCGCCTCCGCAAAGGTGGGTGTACGGTTTGTGTTTTTATGTGAAGGCAATGCAGGTGTGTGTTCTGGAGGGCTGTAAGTTCCATGTGGTGTTGGTAGGAGCTCTTTTTCCAATTAGCTGACTTACTGTTGCTAGCTTATGAGCAAGCTCCCTGCATCCACCTTATCAAGCAAGGACTTAAAGGGTTGTGGTTTTAATATGGACGGCCAGGGTCATCCACATGGGGAACTCTGTTCAGTCATTACCACTTTCTTGAGACACTGGAATGAAAAGCCCTCTTTCCTGATATAACAGCAGCCTCATGAAACAAGGGTCCAGGGCAAAATCTTTAAATGTTACAAAATAAAAACTCTGCTAGTCTTCTATTACGACCTTTCAGACAATTTTCAGCCTGTTTTTATGAGATGTGAACCTTACTTGGGAAGAAAAAATATTTTGTGAGCCTGTGTGAGCACCTTTCCACCCATTAAAACTAAAAAATATGTTTTCATGCATTAAAAGAACAAATTCAGCGATAAAGAAAAGAACAACCTAAAGCTGAGCTTTTATACATAAACTCAGTTCCTTCCTTAATCAGAATATCATGGTAAAGTAAGGACTACAGAGTGAGGAAGAGAAAAAGCGAGGTGAGTGAGGTTAGTTAGGTAGGAAGGACAGATCATTTCAGGGAATGCTGGAGAGAAATGGAAATATGAAAAGGGTATCAAGTGTAGTTTAAAGGGCTAACTGTCCATTCTTTATGATCTAGTTTCCTCAACTCTGAGAAGAGGAGTGAAAAAAAAAATTCAAAAACTTTCTTATAGGTTCACAGGTGTGTACTAGGCCAACGGCCCTGGAGCCTTTACAAGCCTAGCCCATAGAAGTGCCCTGGCATCATGCTGCCGTTAGTTCCCGGTGCCTCTGTCAAGTAGAGTCACTGGAATGATCCCCGGGGTGAACTTTCCATTTCCCATCCACTCATCAAGATTTCTCTTGAAAAGGGCCAGTGGGGTGCTCTGCTTGACATGTATGGGAAGTCTGTACCAGAGCATGGGCAGTCTCTGGGTTATGGACCTGTCCCTCCAGCATGTTCTGTTGATTGTGGTAATGAGGTTGAGGTCCCTGGAGCATGTGCTGCGGAGGGATTGGGATTTCTTTAGGTGAAACATTTCTAACAGGGCTGGGTCAGACATGGCTTTGTAAGTCAAGCAGAAGTCGCCTCTTAACAGACGATACGAGACAGAGAAAAGCTGGAAGTTTTTTTGAGTCTGTCCATATACGGCATGGGTTTAAGGCCCTGGATCCTCTTTGTGAGGTACTTTTGTGGCCTGTCCAGCTGTTGCAGGTGTTTACTGAGGTACATGCCAAATGGGGCAGTATACTCGACTTTTTGGTCTAATGAGGGAAGAGTAGAGAGAGATGATGACCTCTTTCTTCCTGGATGCAAAACCCTTGGTAATGAGATGTGCCACACAGAAGGACTTTCTGACTACAGTGGCAATGTGGTGGTTGAAGGAGAAGTTGCTGTCAACCTGTGTCCCCAGATGTCTTATAACACCTTCCGTGTTCAGTGGGCTACCATCAATGTGGTAATTAGCAGGAACTGAGTTTTTCCCAAGGGGAATAACAATGCACTTTTTGGCATTAGGCTTAAAGGATTTTTCAGGCATGGAATTATTGGGATTTTGGTTTCTAGGCTGTGCTTGTGTTGGGACCACAAATTCCTTAGGTACCACTGTAGCTTTCTCATATGCAGTCTGGCATGAGGGACCAGAATTATGCAGGATGCCATGAAGCCTAGAGCTTGCAGTACTTTTCTTGCAGTTAGGTGGTTCTGCTTTGTTAATGCCAAGAAGTAGAGAGGTAGTTGCTCTTTCTTTTCTGCAGTTAGGAATGCCATTTGTTTTTATGTGTCCAGCTCTGCACCCAGAAAGGTTATTCTTTGGGATGGAATCAGCCTTGACTTTTTTATATTGACTGTATATCCCAAGGCTTGCAGTAGGTAAATGACTCTTTGTAAGTCTTCTGCTAGCTTGCTCTTGTTGTCCGCTTGTATCAGGCAGTCGTCCAGGTAGGGATAAATTTGGATTCCCTGAAGTCTGCAATGAGCAATTACTGATGCCAGGCATTTCGTGAACACTCTGGGCGCAGTAGATAAGCCAAAGGGCAATGCTGAAAATTGATAATGCTCTGATCCTGCAAGAAATCTGAGGTATCTTCTGCAAATTGGTCTTATGGGGACGTGCAGGTATGCCTCCTTGAGATCTAGAGTTACCAGCCAAGACTCCTTGCCCAGCATGGGAAGAAGCTGCTGTAGGGTCAGCATTTTGAATTTTGGAACAATAAGGAATGTGTTTAAAGCGGACAGGTCTAGAATGGGTCTCCATTTGTTTTCTTTTCTTGGTACCAGGAAGAGTCTGGAGTAAAATCCCTTTCCTTGCTCCATAGATGGTACCCTTTCCACAGCTCTCATTCTTAACAGCTGAGATATTTGTTTTAGAGCTTCTGTCCTTTGAGTAGGTGGTAGGTTTGGCATTCCTCTCTTCCCTGGTAGAGTATGGAAATGGAACCTGTAACCTTGGTCTATAGTTTGCAAAATCCATTTTTCCTTTGTGATGCAATGCCAGTTTTTTGAGAATAAGGTTAGTTTTCTGCCTAAGGGTGCTTCTAGTTGTTCCCTGGTAGGCGGTGCCACTGTCAAGTCACTGTGATTGAGTTGTTGTTGTAGTGGTGGTGGCTGCGTCTGTGCCTCGCTGGTTGTTACCTTGCCATTGGCGTCCCCTGTAGGCACCCCTGGATTGGTTTCTGCCTCTTGAACGCCTATTCCTGCCTCTCTGAGCCTTAGAGGAGTCCGGAAAGGACCAATTCTTGGATGGCCAGTTCCTGCTAAACCTTGGAGGTTGAACCTGTAAGAAATCTTTCACCGTTTGTACAGATTTCGCCTTCTCTTCCATCTTTTTAGCACCTGCTGAGCAGGGGAACCAAATAAATTGACCTTGTCCATGGGTGCATCCAAAAGCTTTGATTTGACATGGTCTGGTAATGCCTGTTCTTTCAACCATGCATGTCTCCTGATAACTGTGCCAGTCATGGCTGATCTAAAGGAAGCCTCCAGTGCATCATAGCCACATTTTAAAGAATGGTTACTAACCTGCTGTATGTTATGTACCATTTCCTGAACATATTTTTTATCTAAAGATTCTTCAGAGGAAAGCTTTTAGTTAACTGGTCAAGCATAAACTCTTGATATTGAATCATATGAAATTGGCAGTTCAAAGCCCTAGCTGACAAGGTAGCAGAAGTGTAAACTTTTTTACCCCATCTCTCTAAGGACCTGGATTCCCTTTCAGAGGGGAGAGGGTTTTAGTAGAAGTAGCAGCTACAGCTTTAGGGCCCTGGGCGATGGTCTCTGGATCTGCAAAAGGAGCCTTGTATAAATGGTGATGAGTGTCCGGGACCCTGTAGAACCTATCGGGCTTTGCAGGAGCCGGAGGTAATGAATCAGGAGCAGTGCAAGCATCATTAAATGCATCATCTACAACAGAAAGAACTGGAGGTATAGCTAAAGGCCTATGTTGTGGCAAATGTAGAAAGGTTCTAAGCCTCTTTCTGGAGTCTGAGAAATCTTGGCCCTGCCACTGAAATTGTTCCCTCATAGCATGCAAGGTTTCCCCAAAGGAAAATTCCTCAGGTGGAGAGGCTGAAGGAATGGACTCTTCAGCATCAGAGTCTTCGTAAGGAGAATAAGAAGCCTCAGGAAGGTCTGTATGTTCTGATTCATCAGAGGAACCATCAGTGGATACTGGTTCAGGGGGCTCTGCCCTAGGCCTCTTTCTGGAGGAGGGAGAGGACCTGTCTGGATGAGGCTGGGATCCACGAATTAAAGAAATTAAATCCTCGGCCAAAGATAGCATATGAGAGCTAGTGCTGGGCCTGTGTGAGGGGGGTTTGGCAGGCACAGATTTTGAAGCTTTGGCTGCTTTAGCCCTGGCAAAGGCCTTAATAGACATGGCTGCAGGTGGCCTAGCAGCTCCACGTGCAGGGGTTGAAACATCCAGGGGAATAGTGTCTGATAATTCCTGAGAAACCGCAACAGAAGGCTGGATTTCAGAAGCAGATTCTGCCAGGTTAGAGGAGGCCTCGGTAGAAGGCATGGTTTCGCTGGAAAAGAACCGCTTGCTCGGTTTCGCCGAAACCGAGACACTCGCGTTGCTTAATCGGTTTCGGCCGAGACCGCGGACCGCGAGTGTCGGTCCTTTTCTTTTCGTTTTTTGGAAATTTGCGTAGTCGGAGGATCCGATGGCAGAATGTAGGCAAAATCAGAGCCGAAAATTTGTTCAGCAAACTCCGACCGACGTCTAAGCGTCCGTCGGTTAAAAGAAGAGCAGGCTAGACAAGCTGCTACGTCGTGGTCTGGGCCTAAGCAATGTATACAGTAGGAGTGGAAATCTTTATGAGGTATTTGTTTCCCACAAGATAAACAGTTATTCACTTTCTCTGACATCGGCTGAGGCAAGAAAGAGTCCCCAACGGGGTACTTAGCTTTTTAGAAGTCTTCGAAGTAGTATTCGGTAGTAGTAATCTCTGGATCTGACCGACTGGCACTTGCGAACAGCTTCTGCTTCGGGTGCCACGCGGCAAGAAAGACTGAGGAAAATGGCGTTGGCTGATGCCTTTATACCCGAATAACTGCAGCTATGACGTAGGGTGAAGTGCGACACCAGCTGAGGCCAGACCCAGACTTTGGAATCCAGCCGACCGAAGGACTGCCTGACGACAGGACAACCCATTTGTAAGGACTGCAGATGCATCCTTGAAGGACATCGAAAATTTCATGAGGTGGCCGACCGGCACTTGTGAACTGCTTCTGCTTTGGACACTGCACAGCAAGAAAAACTGATAATATCAGTTGCATGTTTTATACCCGATGACCTGATGTCATGGAAGAAGTGACAGCATCCAACGCAGAAATCCCAAGACTCTGGTATTCAGGCCAACTGAGGGCTACTTGCAGGCAGATAACCGAAATGTGATGACTGCAACAGTGAAACACTAAGAACATCTCAGATGCATTATGTTGGGCTACCAGTCTGAAGGTGTGCGCATCCTTTATGAATATGGAAACACCACCGCCTTTGGAGCTTCGGTCCAAGTTCTGGGGCCGAAAGGTAGGGAATGAGTTGTAGGCTGGTAGTGCAGGGGTGCTTTCTGCTGCCTTGAACCAGGTCTCTGTTACAGCACAAATGTCGATGTTCTCCATTTTAAGGAGTACTTCGAGCAAGTGCATTTTGAGATTTAGACTTCTAGCGTTGAGTAGTATGACCATCAAATTGCATTTGTTTGTAGTGGTTACGTGGTAATTTGGTCTTTGGAACGGCACCTAAAAAGGCACTATAGGGGTGGCAAGAGCCTTGGCCAGTATCCGGAAGCCCAGGGGTGACAGATGCAGGCCATCTCTGGCAAAGCATCGAGGTCCGTCAGTCATGTCATCCCAGGCAGACAGATACTGGATCCCCTTAGAATGACACCAGAAACTTAGCCAGTTGTTGAAATCAATCATTTTCTGCTTGTACTGTGGTATCATTCTGGGTGATGGTAGGATGCTGCTCAGGGCTAGGGTCATACCCACCTGGGCTACATAATCCGAGAGCTCCTACATGTCTCTTTTCATGTAGTCCAGGGAGGTACATCTCAGGTCATTCACACCCACATGTACAATGAGAGAGTCATATTTGTACCTGTTGTTGAGGGACCTAAGTACGTGCGTTATGTGGCAGATCTTGGCACCTGACAGGCAGCTGACTGTTACTTTCTCCTTATTCAACCTAGTGACTGGGACATCAGTGTGCCTCACTATCGAGTCACCTATGACTAATGTGTTGGGCATGCTGTTTTGCCTCAAGGGCCTTGGTTAAGTGGCACACTGTTTAGGAGAGTTATGTGTCTCGTGATTAGTGTTGTGTTGTGATGGTCGAGTGCGTTTGCCTTGGAGGTCTCTGCTGTTTGGTTAGATTTTTATTGAGCGCCTCCGCGAAGGTGGGTGTACAGTTTGTGTTTTTATGTGAAGGCAATGCAGGTGTGTGTTCTGGAGGGCTGTATGTTCCATGTGGTGTTGGTAGGAGCTCTTTTTCCAATTAGCTGACTTACTGTTGCTAGCTTATGAGCAAGCTCCCTGCATCCACCTTATCAAGCAAGGACTTAAAGGGTTGTGGTTTTAATATGGACGGCCAGGGTCATCCACATGGGGAACTCTGTTCAGTCATTACCACTTTCTTGAGACACTGGAATGAAAAGCCCTCTTTCCTGATATAACAGCAGCCTCATGAAACAAGGGTCCAGGGCAAAATCTTTAAATGTTACAAAATAAAAACTCTGCTAGTCTTCTATTACGACCTTTCAGACAATTTTCAGCCTGTTTTTATGAGATGTGAACCTTACTTGGGAAGAAAAAATATTTTGTGAGCCTGTGTGAGCACCTTTCCACCCATTAAAACTAAAAAATATGTTTTC
This sequence comes from Protopterus annectens, assembly GCF_019279795.1. Lineage (NCBI taxonomy): Eukaryota > Metazoa > Chordata > Ceratodontiformes > Protopteridae > Protopterus > Protopterus annectens. Next base: position 469,494,243 of record NC_056729.1, read on the forward strand.
ATGCATTAAAAGAACAAATTCAGCGATAAAGAAAAGAACAACCTAAAGCTGAGCTTTTATACATAAACTCAGTTCCTTCCTTAATCAGAATATCATGCTAAAGTAAGGACTACAGAGTGAGGAAGAGAAAAAGCGAGGTGAGTGAGGTTAGTTAGGTAGGAAGGACAGATCATTTCAGGGAATGCTGGAGAGAAATGGAAATATGAAAAGGGTATCAAGTGTAGTTTAAAGGGCTAACTGTCCATTCTTTATGATCTAGTTTCCTCAACTCTGAGAAGAGGAGTGAAAAAAAAAATTCAAAAACTTTCTTATAGGTTCACAGGTGTGTACTAGGCCAACGGCCCTGGAGCCTTTACAAGCCTAGCCCATAGAAGTGCCCTGGCATCATGCTGCCGTTAGTTCCCGGTGCCTCTGTCAAGTAGAGTCACTGGAATGATCCCCGGGGTGAACTTTCCATTTCCCATCCACTCATCAAGATTTCTCTTGAAAAGGGCCAGTGAGGTGCTCTGCTTGACATGTATGGGAAGTCTGTACCAGAGCATGGGCAGTCTCTGGGTTATGGACCTGTCCCTCCAGCATGTTCTGTTGATTGTGGTAATGAGGTTGAGGTCCCTGGAGCATGTGCTGCGGAGGGATTGGGATTTCTTTAGGTGAAACATTTCTAACAGGGCTGGGTCAGACATGGCTTTGTAAGTCAAGCAGAAGTCGCCTCTTAACAGACGATATGAGACAGAGAAAAGCTGGAAGTTTTTTTGAGTCTGTCCATATACGGCATGTGTTTAAGGCCCTGGATCCTCTTTGTGAGGTACTTTTGTGGCCTGTCCAGCTGTTGCAGGTGTTTACTGAGGTACATGCCAAATGGGGCAGTATACTCGACTTTTTGGTCTAATGAGGGAAGAGTAGACAGAGATGATGACCTCTTTCTTCCTGGATGCAAAACCCTTGGTAATGAGATGTGCCACACAGAAGGACTTTCTGACTACAGTGGCAATGTGGTGGTTGAAGGAGAAGTTGCTGTCAACCTGTGTCCCCAGATGTCTTATAACACCTTCTGTGTTCAGTGGGCTACCATCAATGTGGTAATTAGCAGGAACTGAGTTTTTCCCAAAGGGAATAACAATGCACTTTTTGGCATTAGGCTTAAAGGCCATGATTTCAACACCAGTCGTTGGTCTCAGTGAGGCCTTTCTGTAGGATGTCTACATCACTTGGGGAGTTAATAATGGCTCCCAGCTTGCAGCTGTCAGCGAACTTGGTCAGCCAGAGTCCCTCCATGTTGGCCTGGACTTCTGAGAAGTAGATGCCAAACAGGAGAGGGACCCAGGACTGATCCCTCTGGGACTCCACTTGTAACTGGTCGGCAGTCTGACTTGGGAGTCTGCTACTTTCACACTGTGGGTTCTATCTATGACCCAATTTGCAACCCACCTAGTGATATAGGGGCTGATGCCTAGTTTGGTGAGTCTATCAATAATTCCTGAGTGGGGAATGGTATCAAAGGCCTTGGCCAGATAGAGGTAGGCTGTATGAACTGCCTTGCCCTCATCCACAGCTTTGGTGACTGACTCAGAGAAGTCAACCAGGTTGAGCAGGCATGATCTACCCTTCACAAAACCAAACTGCGTGGGATCCAGAGTTTGGAGATTCCATATATCCTTGTTAATTAGTTCCATGGTGATGTGCTCCATAGCCTTACATATCAGACTCAGGCTAATGGGGCAATAATTCCCAGGGTCTGTAGTCGCTCCCCCTTTATGGAGAGGGGTGACTGTAGCAGTGTGCCATTCTGTAGGGACAAAGCCTGAGGTGAAGTTATGACTGAATAGGGCATACAGGTGTGGTGCCAGTTCCCATTACAGTTCATGTAGAATGCAGACAGGGATATTGCCGGGTCCCATGGAAGCTGTATTTTTGGCCTTGGAAAATGCAGCTTTAACCTGTGCTGCAGTAATGCTGGGTGCCTGGCATTCTTCTGGTATTGTAATTGGTCCTTTGGGGGGGGGGGGGGCAGGTGTAAAGTTGGCACTGAATCTGTCGGCCAGTATGTTGGCAATATCTGTTGGCTCAATATAGGCGGTACCATTGTGCAGTAACTCAGAACAAATCTGAGTATTGCTGTAAAGATTCTTGATATAACTGTAGAAGGCTTTGTGGTTGTTTTTAGTGTCTGCCAGAATTCTGCCTTCATAGCTAGCTTTAGAGGTTTTGATGAGGGATCTCAACTTTTTGTTGAGGCTAATAAGGGAGTTTTTCCAGTCTTGGGACTTCACCTTTTTCTGCAACAGTTTATTCTTTCTGCTGTAGAGTTTGTTAACGGTAGGGGACCACTAGATTGGCTTCCTTTTTTTGGAGGAGAGCGTCTTGGTTCTGTTGGGTGTGGCTAGCTCCATGCATTTATGTACGTGTTCGCACAGTGCATTGGTGTATGATTCGGCGGTCATGCACTTATTTTCTATTTGCATGGGTGCCGTGAAGTTAGCCACCTCTGTTTTTAGGAGCCCAAAGTCAGCTTTGGAGAAGTTTTTTCGTGGTGGTTACCTTTGCTGGTAGTGTGAATGAGATGTGGATTTCCATGGTAATTAGTTTGTGGTTGGAGCTAACCAGGAAGGAATTGACTATTGGTGTTGAGCAACGGTTGCCCACGTTAGTACTAACCAGGTTAAGGATGTTGCTTCCTCTAGTGGGGGTAAGAATGAGCTGGTCCAGCGCATTGGAATTAATGAATTCCAGGAAGCGTTGGGCAAGTGTATTGGTGCATGAGTAGTTTTCCCAGTTGATGGAGGGGCAGTTGAAGTCACCCAGTATGAGAGTGTTGGGTTGGATCCTAATAGTTTCCAGGGTGCTTAGGAATGTGGAATGAGAGCCTTGGGACATGGTTGGATACCTATAGCAGGCTACAACCTGAATCACTGTCTTACCCACTGTTAGTTGTACCTTAAGTACCTCAGATGCATTATGCTGTGATACTAGTCTTGAGGTGTGCATATCCTTTATGAATATGGAGACGCCACCGCCTTTGGAGCTTTGGTCTATTTTCTGGGGCCGAAAGGTGTGGAATGAGTTATAGCCTGGTAGCACAGGGGTGCTTTCTGCTGCTTTAAACCAGGTCTCTGTTACAGCACAAATGTCAGTTTTCTCAGTTTTGAGGAGTGCTTTGAGCAGATCTATCTTTTTAAAGTGCAGCAAAATGTTTGCCACATTTGTAATAAACAACTGCTATTACACAAAGAGCACTAAAGTGTTTAATCTTTATACACAGTCTCCTACAGGTTATTGTAAGGCCATCTATGCCTTGCATACAAGGCATCCTCAGAACCAGCCCTGATGGATATTTTGCTCATCCACAAAATGAACAGCACTAGAAACACTAGATCTAAGGATTTAAACTTTGCCTGCAACATGAACAGAACATGTAAGTGAAACCAATATGTCTCTCTAAAAGATCCCTATGCTATGGAATAGGTTCCCAATCCATGCGAAGAAGAGATCATCTCTGACCCTATTCGGATATAATATGGAAGATTAGATGGAGAATCGTAAATTCACCTACAGTCTGGCACCCATGATTTAATGGCCAGAGGCAGACAGTAAGTGAATTATTATCTAACACCCCACAAAGCACTTAGCCACCTCCAAACTAACATAAATCTCCTAACAGACACCCAAGGCACATGGGGAAACAACTGAGTAGTGTTCAACAGCTAGGCTTATAAAGGCCCTGGTTGTTGTTAGCCTAGTATATACCAAAGAAAGTACAGTCGTGTACACTTACCATAAATGTAGATGTTCGAGTGTATTCACTGTTGCAGTCATCACCTGTGGGGTATCCCTGCTGTGGTAGCCCTCTGCCAGCCCAAAATACCAGAGTCAATGTTTTTTGTGTCGGCTGCAGTCGCCTGTAGTCTGACCTCAGGTCATCAGTGCTATAAAGCAAGGCAGCCGGTGTCATTACATCAGTTTTCTTGCCCTAACCCATCAGAAGCATAAGGAAAAGTGGTCCTAGTGGCCAAAAGCCACTGTGGGAAGCTTATGTTCCCCTAGGGGAAGATGCTATATGGGGGATGGAGGGAGTGAAACCAGGACTGCAACAGTGAATACACTTGAACATCTGCATTTATGGTAAGTGTACACAACTGTACTATGATCTTCGTGTTTCATTGTTGCAGTCATCATCTGTGGGAGGATTCCCAAAGTTGAGGAGAGGGGTGGACGGAAAGGTTAGAGGCCTAGGCATGGGTCAGCAGGCCCTGCAGAACTGCAGAGGCAAACCCTGCCCCAGACTTAGAAAAAAGAGGTAGGTGGTAATGCATTGTAAAGGTATGGACAGAGGTCCAGGTGGCAGCTTCCAAGATGTCCCTGGTGGGGACTCCTCTGAGGAAGGCTGTGGAAGTGGAGGCTACCCTAGTGGAATGGGTACGGATAGACTTGGGGGGGTCCCATGTAGTCTGTAGCAAAAATGGATACAGTGTGATATCCATTTGGAAATGGGCTTCCCCTCTGCCCCAGGGGCAAAGCTGACAAGTAGTTGGTTGGTTTTTCTGAAAGGTTTAGTATGGTCCAGATAGTATCTGAGTTGTCTGTGCACGTCTAGCGACTGTAGAATTCTTTCCCCTTGTTTTGAGGGTTGGGAAAGAAGGAGGGTAGGTGTATGGCCTGGTTGAGGGTCACATCAGATACCACCTTGGGCATAAAGGAGGGGTTATAGTCCTCACGGAGACCCTGTCTGCAAGGAAAATGATGAAGGGCTCAACAGCCATGAGAGCCTGAAGCTCTGATACCCTTCTGGCTGAGGTGATAGCTAGTAGGAAGGCAGTCTTCCAGGGGAAGTTTTTAAATTCTGTAGAAGCAGCAGGTTCGAAAGGAGGTAAGGTTCATTTTTCTAGAATATAATTCAGGTCCCAGGGAGGTGTGGGAGGCCTTCTAGGAAGTATGATATTAGAAGCCCCTTTGAGGAATTGCTTAATCAAAGGATGAGAGAAGAGGGGTGGATTTGAATCGTAATGGGCAGAAATGGCTGAGGCCTGGATTTTAATATAGGAGAAAGAAAGGCCACTATTGAACAATTTGGCTAGATAATCCAAGATAAAAGGGATGGAAGGATTGGAGGTACTGGCCCCTTTAGACTGGCTCCAGGAGCACAATCTTTTCCATTTTCCTGTGTATGATTTTCTGGTGCTGGGCCTTCTGTGATGATGTTTATGACCTGTTTGCTTAACAGGGATTCCTTGTTAGCTTTTAAGGTATAATCTATGCTGAAAGATTGAGAGTCTGTAAGTCTGGGTGAAGTATTTTCCCCCTCCCCTGGGTCAAAAGGTCTGAGATCAGGGGAAGCTACGTGGGGGGCTGTAAGGTCTGGCTGCGCAGTAAGGGGTATCAATGCTGTCTGGGCCAATCTGGAGCAATGAGGATGGCCCTTGGTCTCTCCTCCCTTATTTTGATCAGTACAATCAGAATAAGGGGTAGAGGAGGGAACGCGTACACAAAGAGGAAGCTCCAGGGGAAGGTCAAGGCATCCACCTTCCACACTAGGAGGTGATACTCCCTGGTACAGAACTTTTGCAGCTGGTGGTTGAGGTGCGAGGCAGAGAGATCCACTTCTGGAGTCGTCCCCCCCCGAATGATCTGCAGAAAGATTTCCCTGTGGAGCTGCCATTCGTGGGGGTCCAGTAAGTTTCTGCTTAGGTGGTCTGCCAGGGTGTTGTTGACCCCCGATATGTATTGGGCAATTAGTTGTAGACCCCATGGAGGTGGCTGTAAGCCAGAAGCTCATGGCTAACCTGCTCAGGGGGTAAGATTCGCCCCCCACCCCCGTTTGTTGATATACCACATTACTGTGGTGTTGTCTGTTTTTATAAGAAGAGCCCCTTGCCTGAGATGGGCTTTGAAAGATGTCAGAACTTTTTGTATTGCCATCATTCCTTTCTGATTGATGTGCAAGTGAAGTTGCTGGGCATCCCAAAGACCTTGGCTGCACCTGCCTCCTAGGTGAGTGCGCCAAGCAATGTCTGAGGTGTCGGTGGTGATGACCTGGCTGGTAGGGTGGAGGATGAAGTTGTTCCTGGAACAGGCCTCTGCCTACCAGAGAAACTCGGCCCTTATACATGGGATCAGAGGGAGAGAGATCTCTAGGGACCGAGTGCTGGCACCAAAGGTTCTTTAGATACCACTGAAGTTTTCTCATGTGAAGCCTGGCGAGAGGAATGAGAAGGATGCAAGATGCCATGTATCCCAGGGCTTGCAGGAACTTCCTCGCGGTGAACTGACTTCTGGAAGTCAGCTGGGTAAAGTAGAGAGGCAGGATGCTCTGCTTTTCTGGGGATAGGAAGGCCATTTGGGATGCTGTGTCTAGCAGAGCTCCCAAGAAAATTATCTTCCTGGTGGGGTTTTGCTTTGATTTCTTCTTGTTGATTTTGAACCCTAGGAAAGTTAGGAGTGATTTGACAAAGAGAAGGTCTTGGAGCAGCTTTTTTTTGCACTCTGCCTGAATGAGGCAGTCATCCAGGTAAGGGTAAATCTGTATATTTCTTTGTCTCCAGAATGCTATGGCTGGGGCCAAGTATTTGGTGAATACTCTGGGTGCAGTAGATAAGCCAAAGGGCAGCCCAGAGAACTGAAAGTGTTGTGAACCTACTCTGGAGCGCAGGAATTTCCTGCATGATTCCCTGATGGGGATGTGGAGGTAGGCATCTTTTAGGTCTAGGGTCACTAGCCAGGCATTTTTTGTCAGCATAGGCAGCAGCTGCTGCAAAGTTATCATTTTGAATCTGGGGACCACCAAAGTGGCGTTCAGAATGGAGAGATCCAGGATGGGGGCGCCAAATGTCCTCTTTTCCCTTGGGAACAAGGAATAGTTTGGAATAAAATCCTTTGCCTGTTTGATCTGAGGGGACAGGTTCTACTGACCAGGGATATGAGAGTTTGTACCTGTTTCAATGCCTCTACCCACTGATTTGGAGGCAAGTCTGGGTACCCTCTTGAAATTGCGAGTTCGCTGAAAGAGAATTTGTATCCCTGAAAAATTATATTTAAAACCCATTGGTCCTTTGTTACAGAAAGCCAATTGTCTTTGAAGAGGGCGATCCTTCCTACTAGTTTTTGATGAGTGAAGGGAGGGCAGAGGGGGAGTGAAAGTCATTGTGAGTGTATGCCATAGAAGGTTGGCTTAGAACTCCCTGCCTTAGAGATGGAAGTGGTCCATTGTTTGCTTCTCTGCTGGCCCTGGGATAGGAGCCTGGATGGTCTGTCCCTGCCAGGCTTATCTTGGCCCTGTCTGCTAGGTGCAGGGAAGGCCCAGTTCATAGAGGGAAAGTTCCTGCTGAACCTGGGAGGTTGAACCTGAAAGAAATCTTTTACTGTTTGCATAGATTTTGCTTTGTCTTCCATCTTTTCAAGCACCTCTTCTGCTTTTTCCCTGAACAAGCGCTCCTTATCTAGGGCTGCATCAATAAGTTTGGACTTGATATGATCAGGGAGAGGTTGTTCCTTCAGCCATGCATGTCTCCTAATAACAGATCCCGTCACATTGTAATGTGTGTTTGTCCACTTGACAAGCAGAGTGCAGTAAATCTGCTAACTCTTTTGAATTGGCACAGTCAGGAAAGGTAGCAATTTTCTGTTTTAATAGTTCCAAAGTGTGTTGTTGATATTTTAACATATGGAACTGACAACTGAGTGCTCTGATAGGTTGCAGAGGTGTATACTTTTTTACCCCATCTGTCCAGAGCTATAGAGTCCTTGTCAGAAGGAAGAGGATTCTTGGCAGAACTAGTCTTAGCTCTGTTTAATGACCTCTGGGTCTGCAGCAGGATTTCTGTACAGGTATTTGTGAGAATCTCGTACTCTGTAGTACCTGTCAGGTTTACTGGGAGCAGGAGGGAGGGCATCAGGGGCTAAGCTGGATTCATGGAAAACATCATCCACCACTTCTAAAATAGGGGGGATTGCCAGGGGTCTGTGCTGGGGCAGGTCCAGAAACTCTCTAAGCCTTTTCTTAGACTGTAGGAAGTCCTGAGACTCCCACTGGAAATGTTCCCTGAGGGAGTGAAGGGTTCCCCAAAGGAAAGGTACTCTGCTGGGGAGCCAGAAGGGATGGATTCTTCTGCATCTGAATCCTCATAAGCAGTTAAGGGATGCTGTTCCTCTTCAAAAACTGAATATTCAGATTCCTCAGAATCCTGTTCTGTCAATTTCTGGAGAAGGGTGCCTTTTCCTTTTAGAAGTTGTGGCAGGACTACCACAGATAAGGGAGATGAGATCCTCTGCCATTTTCAGCATTTGTGCTTGGGGTGGTGGAGCCAGTAGCAAGATGGTGGCTAGAAGCAGATTTCCTAGGAGTGGCCTGGCTTCTATGCCTGAGGGTCTCGGGTACAGGCCTGCATAGATATCGAGTCGGGCATCAGGGGCTGCAAAAGCGCCTGACTGAATTCCGGAGAACTGACTACCTGCTTAGCAGTAGTGTTGTCGGAAGGCTTAGCCTTGTGTGGTCTGTCTCTATCTTTATCTCTACGGTTTTTCAGAATGTCCACAGATTGTTGGTTGATGGAGCAAATATCGAAATGTGAAGATGGAACATGAAAATAACTGTCTACAAAAAGAGCTCTACTGCGAATGGTTCTCGGATTAGAGAGGGCACAGAATCGGCAGCAGGGATGTTGTGGTCTGGGCCTAAACAAGTGACGCAGTAAGAATGGAAGTCTCGGTGTGGGATCTACTTTCCACAGGTGAAACAACGGTTAACTTTTTCGGACATCGGTTAGTGCAAGAAAAAAGGATCCCCAATGGGGGACTTGGCTTTAGACGTTTTCAGCTGAAAATTCAATGTCTGGTAGTGACCGACCGGCACTCGTGCAAACTGCTTCTGCTACGGGCTCCACGACAAGAAAGACTGATGTAATGAAGTCAGCTGCCTTACTTTACAGCACTGATGACCCGATGTCAGACTACAGGAGACTCCAGGCGATGCAAAAAAAATTGACTCTGGTATTCGGGCCGGCCGAGGGCTACCACAGCAGGGATAACCCACAGGTGATGATTGCAACAGTGAAACACGAAGAACATCCTATGGCTGCAAATGGAATATTGGTATTCATTTTTGAATACCAGTAATGCATTAAAGACTGATCAGATCAGCATTGCATCTGCCAATTGTGCCTCCTAACACTTTGGACCGAGGCAGCTGTTCCTTTCGTCCCACCCTAGCTATGTCTCCGGGGGAAAAAAGACTGGGAAGATCAAGCCTTCAAGGGATAAAAGGGATTATGATAGAGGGAAACTCAATTACTATGGTTTTATGTGGTGTAGGAGCTTTGTGGACATAAAAGCAGGACATTTAAAATTGCTTGGGACACTTACAGCAAAGAAGAGAGAGTGGAGAGACAGCTGTAACACTTGTGTGGACTAAATGAACTCATCCATTTAGTACGTGTGACATAATGTTACAGCTGTGACAAGTTCTAACAATATATACTACAAATCTACAAAAAATCATCTACAGGCAGAAAACATTCTGAAGTCAGTATAACAGAAAAAGGCTCCATGAAATTATTTGTTTAGTGACCAACTCCAAGTTTGTTTGCTCTTGTTTAAGTTGTTCACACGTTTTCTAGTGTGAGAACTTCACATCACTGCCAACATCTGAAGGGTGTTCCTTAGCTTAAACTGATCAAGCTGCTGTCAGGCAAAGCATGCCACAAAGAGGAAAAAAATCAGGAAATATTTCAAGCAATGTGACCAACCATGTCTAGCACGAGTTTCTCTCTTTAGTCTTACTTTTTCGGAACTGCTACACTATAATTATTGAAACATTAAAATGTCTGAAAAAGTGCACTCATCACAGAACAGATAAACTGTAGAAAAATCTTTAGTGCAATTATCCTCATGGAGCGATTCAGCTAAATTAAATAAAAATATGGTGCACCAACTGCTGTGTAATGTTCTGTGCTTTACAGTACTGCAAACCTGACTCACTACATAGGATTACAGTAAAATTCACACAAGTTTTGTACAGAAAATAAAATTCTAAGGTCTGAAACAGCATTAGAGAAGTTTTTTTTTTCCTGGAATGTATGCACAGACAGGTTTGTAGGGTTCTACTAGCCATCTGATAGCTTGATGGACTGGGATCCCATTCTGGATACTGTTGGGTGCCGATGCAGTCATAAAATTCATTCCTGAAGGTACAAACTGATAAGGTGCATTTAAAACAGAAGGGGATTTTTCCACAGATGAAGGCATCTTTGAAATATACAGCTGTAAAATTCCACAGTACAGATGGTAGTTTGTAATGAAACAGTGTTTCTTGTACTTAGGTAATCCGGGAGGTATTCTAAGTAAAGCATTTTTTTAACAGCAAACGGTCCTTTCATGCTCTGTATGTCAGACACAGGCTTCCTAAAAGAAAATAATAAGACACGACAGTTGCTGTAGTCTCTGGCTATAGGAGAAGCCTTGAAATTCTAATTTTTTTTTATGACAAATCTATGTACCCTCTCCACACAGACCTAATGGCATGTGAGGCAATTACAGAAAAATCCATATACCCTCTCAACACAGGTCAGACTGCATGCGAGGAGATTAAAGAAAAATCTCTGTACCCTCTCAAAGATCAAATGGTATGTGAGGAGATTACAGAAAAAGACAGTGTCTACAACTGGTCTGACAACAGCTGTGTATAGGGGGCAATTATTACTAAGGTATGGTTATCAACCATAAAATGCATCAGGTGGGTACCTGTGTATGCTTTGTAGTAAAGTTACAAAGGTATCAGAGGAAAAGGTAATCACTTACATGCACTGCAGTCTTCTACTATTTTGTTAAACTTTTAGCTGTTGCCCATTGATGGTGTACAATGACAGTGGGAAATTTTTGCCAAATGACAAAATGTCAGTTAAGTGCTGCTTGAAGGGAAGTGGTGTCAGTGGAAATGATGCTTCCATGTTTGCTGTCATTTGAATATTTGGGTGGGGTGGCACATAGTGGAGTCAGTTTTGACATCTGAAAAATGGTTGTAAAAAAGTGTCCCCAGGACAGAATATTGAAGGACTTCACTGGTGACAAAACGCAGTGAGTACAGAAGCCCTCCTATTCTCACTTGTTACGTAAAACCATATAGCCATCAGCGGACCTACCTTGTTATGGCTTCATTTTCATACAGATCCCTGAGATTGTACCCTTGACAGTATACACACAATGTCAAATGCTTTAGTTGGATTCAGGTTATCTGCATGGACAGATAAACTTGTACCCGATAAAACAGTCATACTCAGGGTGGGGATTCTGATGTTAAGTATACAAGATCTATCTTTGACAAAACTGTACTGGGTTAGATCGAGAAGAAGGTGGTTTCCTCTGTCTAAGGTCCATGTTGATTCTCTCCATCACCTTGTACGATATGCATGTGAGGCTCACTGGTCCGTTACTACTAGGGGTCAGTGGAAGATGCTCTTTAGTTGACTGGTACCATGAAAGGCAGCTTCCAAATATCAGGGACATAGCCAGTGTTTAACACTCTTATTAAAATGTATACAAGGGGACATACATTAGGCTATTTAGCTAGTTTTAATGTTTAAGGAATGAGCATGAGTGTGTATATATATTATGCTATTTCTGACTTCACTAATTAGTCTCCCTGATATTTTATCTGGTCCCAAGAAGTGTTGTGTCAGACCTGAGGGCAGAATTGACTAATCTGAATGTATCCTCAGAACAGATCATGTTGAAGGGAGGTAAACTATGTGGGTAACCCTCTGTGGCCTGAATTTTGCTCCAGTTCTGTATGCTAGTGTGTCTTAGCTATTTATTGTTCTAGCACACTACATTTTTTTTATATCCTTCATGTTTTGGATCCGGTTGTAGAAGACCTTATTACACTGATGGCAAGTCTTACCTAACATGCAACTTTGCTTCTTTTCATTATTTTGGTGAGCTTCTTTTGAATGGAGTTGAAAGTCTGAAGTCTTTTTTATACTCCTTTCTTTCAAATTAACAAATTGCCAATTCTGTGACTTCACTACTTAGGTTTGTTGCACAATTTTGCTATTATTGCCATACCTCACAGGGATGAACTTATCAATGTACTTGTTTAAGTCTTATACAGGGCCATAAACAACTGAGCAAAAGGATTTTTTTTTTTTTGGGGAGGGGGGTAACATACAGATTCAGTTGTTTTGTGAAAAGTCAGATTACAAACCGACACACATACAAATACAGAAGAAATCTTTTTCTTAGGCAAGCCCCCCCCCCACCAAAACCTATACATACCAACTCTGAAACTGGTATACCTTGGAGAAAAAGGGAATAGTCCAAGAAATGGTATCTTGGACTTTGCTTATCTAAGCTCAATATTTTGGACATTCAGTCTCCATATTTTGGGAGTTGTTCTACCGGGTCCTGACATTTCAAATGGTTACAGCCTAGGAGAAGAAGTTAGGCTCACCAAACCACTGCCTGGTAGAAACCGGCAAACAGGCCTGCAGGGGCAAGTACCTGGATGCAGAAGGCACTGTGGGCCTCCACTATACCTGGATTACATAGTCTCTACCTAGTGGTAGGGTTAGATGATTAGAAAATCCCATCAATGCAGTTATGCAGTCAAGTACATGGCTCACGGCTGGCTGAATGATGGCCCCCTCTACACAGTTCTTTTTCTAATCCTTTCTAATTGATGTTTAATGAATGAGTTGTGTCCAATTACTAATGTTGATCGATACTGAGTGACATTAATGTTAATGAATGAGTTGTGTCCCATTGTGGGGAATCTTGATGGTCAGCAGACAACAGGAGCAAAAAACACAGCCAAAAAAGTGCAGACCTTCCACTCCTGCCCATGGAGAATTCAGTCTTTGTTAGTCTTTAAGACAGAATCCGTAGTTAAAACTCCTGGGTATCTGGTCTACAAGAATACACCCTTTGTGAATGTGATCTGGACATGGAGTCAATGTCCAGTCTGGAGTGCTTTGCAAATGCATTTAGTAATGATCCAGTTGCAGTTGAGCATATGCCGTCCAAGACTCTGCTGTGCAAAAGAAAAAAAAACACAACAACAGAAACCTATCTGGGAGTTAACACAGACAGCTAAGGCTCTGCGTTATTAGCCAACTGGTTCCTGTAGTCATGGTTCAATGTCTTCCACTTCTACTTGTGTGCTAAGCGACTCTGTGAAAGTCACTTCACCAGACAGGGCTCCTAGGTCACTACTGAAGAGAGACACTTGTTTCCAGTGGGCTTACCTAGTTTACAGATTAATACAATTAAAACAAGAGCAACTCTTACAGAACTGCTTCAGGTAACCCTAGAAATTCCCCCTCACACTTGTGGAAAACAAAGGACAAAAAAGTGAATATTTGTTCATTTTACCATTTTCAATGTAAATAACTTCTGTTTTAATTGTTGTAATCAATTTCTGTATGGATAAATAACACATTTTATTGTTCTGTTGATGCAAAAACCAGGCAAGCCTGATAACTATTTTCTGGCTCAGTGTTCCTACCCCATTTAATAAACCTGTATGCATAAATACATTGCTTTTCAAGTAGAAGACAGTTGTCCTGAGACTGAAAATCTCAGGGTCACAGCTGAAAGGAGATGGGACACATCTCTCTGAGAATCTTGAAATGAAGCCAGTTGCAAAGCTCTTATTGTTCCCCACCCCCCAAAACCAGTAATGTCGGACACTGTAAAACTGGATGAGTCTGGATACGCTGTTCCGGGTACCAATGCATCACCCAACCAATGCTGGCCTATCCACTCTTGCAAGTCTCTGAGAAGGCAACAGTGGGCTGCAAAAGCATCTGTTGCAGCCCACAAAAGGGGCAATATCAGAAGAGGAATACAGACCTCCACAGATGATGCCGATGTGGGTCACCAGAAGGCAAAATAGGACTAGCATGAGCTATCAGAGAAAAGCAGCCCAATACCAAGGATACAGTGTAGGCCCATCAAGCAACAGAGGAATTGATGTTGAGAATCAGTCATCCAAGATAGTGTGAACTTAAAGCATGGCACTCTGGCTTCCTGTACTACAAAACCTAAATGTTCCTGTAGCCAAACAGTCCTGGAAAAATTGGGTACTTACATCAGATCCACCTTCATACCTTTCAGAAGTCTGGAATAACAAAAGGAACAAAGCTGTCTGCCTAAGCTGAAGCGTCACAAAATTGCTGGCCAGTTCAGCATAAATGGTTACCAGAAGGACCTGGGACAGCAAAACTGGAGGGGATGAAAAAGGATGTATATCATAACACTGATGGCTAGATCACGGAATCCTTCAACACTGAACACCTCTTACTGAAAAACGCAGCACCAAAGCACTCTGAACAATACAAGCATGAAATCCTGAAACTCCATACTGCTGTGGAGCCAAGAAAAGGCGCTAACATGAGTCCTGCTGGGGGGGGTCAGGTCTGTCTGTTGATACAGTTGTCCTTCAGAGTTGTGACTTCAATGCAATGTGTTCACCAAAGTGGGAATACACTTTTTGGTCTTTATATTTATGTTGTGATAGTGAGAAAAAACAAAGCCCATCAAGCCATAGTAGAGCCGCTGAGGCTGCAGTTATCTGCCTGCTGTCAAACTCACCACCACAACTGCAGAAGCAACAGCCACAGCTGAAGAACCCTCTTATTACTATTGCTTCAGCACCTGTTCCTGTACAATAAGACATGGCTTTAATTTAAATTAATTTTGTGCATTAGACCTTAACTGCTAACTGTTTGACAGAATTAGCTAAATTCAAGAAAAACAGTTTCTGGGTTAACAGAATGTGACTAGAGTCCAGACTTTATAGAAGACCTATAGAAAGACATAGAAAAAGAAGCAAACTGTATTTTTTGACATTCAGAAGTACCAGAAAAGTACAGTTGTGTACGCTTACCATAAATGTAGATGTTTGAGTATATTCACTGTTGCAGTTATAACTGATGAGATTTCCCGCAGTGGAAGCCCTTGAGAAGCCCAACTACCAGTGCATTTTCTTCTCCTCCTGAAGCCGGAGGACACCCTGACCGACATCAAGACACTTGGGTATAAACAGCTTCAGCTGGTACAATAACCTCAGTACTTTCTTACCACCAACAGGAAGCAGCCCCCTAACAAATCCCTAAGGTCAAAGGCCTCAGGAACTCCACAGTATGTACACAAGAGGATGGAACAATCTGGAGCTAGAGATGAGAATGCCCATTCCCATTTAATGGAACAAAAGGGGAATGAGAGAGGGAAAGAATACTGTAACAGTGAATACACTTGAACATCTACATTTATGTTAAATGTGCACAAGTGTACGATGTTCTTCATAATTTGCTGTTGCAGTCGTAACTGATGAGATGGCTTCCAAAGCTGAAAGGAGGGTGGTTGGAGAGTTCATAGAGAAGAAAGGATGCCCTACAAAATTGCAGTGGCAAACTCTACTCTGGACTTGAAGGCTGAAGGGTGACAATGTTTGGTGAAGATATGCAGACAAGAACAAGTAAAGTAGCATCCTCTAGAATGTCTTTAGTGGCCATCCCTTTAAGAAAGGCTGCAGATGTGGCAGTAGTCCTAGTGGAGTTGAGACCTCACAGAGTCTGGTGGCTTCTTTCCATGATGGTTACAGCAAAACAAGATACACTGGGAGATCCATTTGGAGATTGTTTAGAAGCTGATGTCCCATCAGAGCTACAGGCTAAGGGCACAAAAAGCTGGTCACATTTCCTGACTTTTTTTTGTTCTATCCCAGTAGTAATGCGGTTGCCTATACAAATCTAATGTGTGGAGGATTCTTTCACTCTAGCTTTGCGAGTTAGAAAAGAAGGTAGGTAAGTAGATGGTTTGGTTTAAATAAATCTTTGTAGCCAGTTTAGGACCAACTCTTCCTTTTTTCCTAAGAGAGACTCTGACAGGGTGGAAAGTGATGAAAGGTTCCACACACACACACACACACACACACACACACACACACACACACACACACACACACACACACACACACACACACACAGGCTTGAAACTCTGAAACCCTTCCAGATGAAGTAATGGCTAGCAGAAAGGCCATCTTCCAGGTCAGGAATATGATGTCTGTGGAGGCAGCTGGCTTAAAGGGTGGGAGGGTGAGCTTCTCCAGAATGAAACGGAGATCCCACAGGGAACAAGTTTTCTCAGGGATCTAATGTGAATAACCCTTCTCAGGAACTGTTTCATTACAAGATGGGTGCCGAGTAGGAGTTGAAATTGTTGAGGTGTGAATTTTAATAGATCAATAAGAGCCTCCTTTGTCAAAAAGTCCTGACAAGTATGAAAGGATCAGAGCCATCTGAGCTTGAACAGGGCTCTGTTCCTTTTGTCTGTACCATATAGTGAATCTTTTCCATTTGGCGAAGTAGGTTTTTCTTGTGCTAGGCCTCCTGGCTTATTTTAGAATGTCCATGACCTATTTGTCTAGGGATGTCCCACTCCAGGGGGTCAAATTATCTATTACCCAAGCTGTCAGTTTGAGTGTGTTCACGTTGGGGTGTATGATTTGAGTGTGTTCAGGTTGGGGTGTATGATGATGCCTCTTGTTCTGTGTTAATAGGCCCACTCGCTGTGGCAGCAACCATGGTTTCTTCTTGTTTAGACTGAGTATTAGAGGATAACAGTTTTGCCTTGGTCAGTCTAGGGCTATCAGAATGACCCTTGGCACTTCTTCCCTCATCCAGAGCAGTACCCTGGGGAGCAAGGGTATTGGGGATAGGCATAGACAAATAAGCCTGTTCAAGAGAAGAAGGCATCTGTCTTCCAAGCTGACCTTATTTTAGTCTCTGAGCAGAACTTTTTCAAGTGAGATTTTTCATTGGTGGCAAAAAAGTCCATCACTGGCACACCACATTCCCTTGTTATGCTGAGAAAAACCTCCTGATGCAGTTGCCACTCATGAGGGTCTTACGGGCTCCAGCTTAGGAGATCTGCCAGTTGATTTGTTTATCCTGGTAGGTACAGAGGCATAAGGTACAGACCCAGGGAGTTCATAGTTTCCCAAAGATCACTCATGGCTAGGCAACAAAGGGGGTAAGAGTTAGTCCCTCCCTGCTTATGTACCTCATAACTGTGGTACTGTCTGTCTTTACTAGGAGCATTCTTGGTTTCCTTTGATTTTTGAAGGCAATCAGACCTTTTTTGACTGCCATCAGTTATTTTAGGTCTGATTGCCTTAATCAAAGGAAACCAAGAATGCTCCTAGTAAAGACAGACAGTACCACAGTTATGAGGTACATAAGCTTGTAAGCTGTTGTAATGAGCACCCCGGGATACTTCCAAGGCTTGCTTGGTCTTGAGAGGAATAAACGTGAAGGGAAGGCCTGGGTTGAAGGAGCAGGCTCTGGCTAACTAGGCAAACTCTTTCCTTAGATAAGGGAGAAGCTTCACCGTGAAGTTGAAGGATCGAGAATTTTGGCACCATACATTTCTGAGGTACCACTGCAGCTTTCTCATATGGAGTCTGATCAGGAGGATCGGGAGTATGCAAGAGGCTGTGTAACCCAAAGCTCTGAGGAATTCTCTGCCAGTGAGGTAATTCCTGAAAATAACCTTTTGGAAGTAGGGAGTTAGAAGGGTAAACTTGTCTGAGGGAAGCAAGGCTTCTGAAGAGAAGATTCCAGCAAGGCCCTGAGAAACATAATCCTGTTTGTGGGGATGGTCTGAGACTTTAAGGTACTGATGGCGAAATCAAGTGAGGCCAGGATTTCTTGGGTGTAAAGCAGACCTGCTTTTAGTTTTTCTAGACTTGTTGCTTGAATGAGGCAGACGTCTAAGCAGGGAAAAATCTGAATACCCTTTGAACTGCAGAAGGCCATCAGTGGGGTTAAGCATTCTGTGAAAGTCAAAGGGCACAGCACAGAATTAATAATCCCTCACACCTGCTCTGAAACGTTAAGAACCTCCTGTGAGATTTTTCTGTGGGAATATGCAGGCATGCA
This sequence comes from Protopterus annectens, assembly GCF_019279795.1. Taxonomy (NCBI): domain Eukaryota; kingdom Metazoa; phylum Chordata; order Ceratodontiformes; family Protopteridae; genus Protopterus; species Protopterus annectens. The sequence continues at coordinate 469,512,167 of NC_056729.1, forward strand.
TCCTTTAGATCCAAGGTTACTATGTAAACGCTGGGTGAAATCGTGGGCAGCAATTTTTGCAGGGTTAGCATTTTGAATTTTATAGGATCATTAGAAGTTACTAGGCTATTGACCATGAGGCCCTTACAAGCCTAACCAAGAATTTATTCCATGTTCTGACAAGTCAGCAACCAATGCCCTTATTCAGCAGGGACAAAGGGGGAATCCCAGGGGTGTATTTTCTGTCCCCCCCATCCAGTTATCCAGGATGCGCTTAAAAAGGGTTAATGAGGCGCTCTGCTTGAAATGGCGAGGGAGCCTATTTCACAGAAGCGGGAGTCTCTGGGACACAAATTTGTTCCGCCAACAAGCCCTACTGATGTCAAAGAACAGGTTGAGGTCACATGTGTGGGTTACTCGAGTGGAGTTTGACTTGCGGATATGCAGTAGTCCCATCAAGGCAGGGTCTGAGATTGCTTTGTATGCCAGACAAAGGTCACTTCTGAGGAGTCTGTACGAGACTGAGTAGAGGACAGGGCTTTTAGCCTATCTGTGTAGGACAGATCTTTGAGGCCCTGGATTCTCCTGGTGAGGAACCTCTGTGGTCTCTCCAGCTGCATGTGTTTTGTGAGATACATGCCGAAAGGCATGTTGCACTCAACAGTGGATCTTATAAGGGAAGACTATAGGGATGTTATGACCTCCTTGTCCTTGGATGAGATACCCTGCCTATTAAGGTGAGCCATGTAGAAAACGTTCTGTACAACAGAGAAAATATGGTGGTCAAAAGTCAGTTTGGTATCAACCTGGGTGCCCAAATCCCTCATAACTGATTTTGTGCTTAGGACTTTGTTATTAAAGTGAAAATTTGTGAGGGCGTCACTCTCCCCAAAGGGGATGATGATGCATTTTTTGGCATTCAGTCTGAGGCCATGTTTCTGGAACCAGTCATTTGCTTGGGTGAGGCTCTCTTGGAGGACGTCCACATCACTAGGGGAATTAATGACAGTGCCCCAACTTGCAGTCATCTGCAAACTTGGTCAGCAGTAGCCCACTGGTTTTGGCCTGCACCTCAAAAAAGTATATTCCAAACAACAGAGGCCCCAAGACTGATCCCTGGGGTACACTGCTCATTATGGTTCTACTGCTTGAGGTGGCTTCCTCTATTTTGACTAGGTGAGTTCCATCAGTGAGGCAGTTTACTACCCATCTGGTAACATAAGGACTGATGCCTAGATGAGAGAGATTATCTATTATACTCGGTCCAGAATAGGCTGTCAGGTACCCTCTTTTCTGAGGTTTACAAAAAGTCTTGAGTAAAATACCTTTTCTTGTAATGTGCTTGATACTGGTTCCACAGAACCTTGGGTGCACAGGAGCTGTATTTACTTTAAGGCCTCTGTTTGTTGGTTTGGAGGAATATCTGGGAAACCTGACCAAATTAGTGGCTGTTTGAACTGAAGTTTGTAACCTCTTTTTATCATTTTCAGTACCCACTGCTCCTTGGTAATGAGAATCCAGTTTTTTAAGAAGAAAGACAGCGGGGGAGGGGGGGTGGACTTGAAGGCAGGGGAAATGGGAGTCTCGTGGAAGAGTCATGACCGCTCCCTGTTGGTGGGATCCCACAGGCCTATTGGAGTCTGCTTACCACTGTCTCAGTTGCTGCTGCTGCCTTTGACCCTTTTCTCTTCAAGGTCTCCTGTGTTTGGTCTAAGAATGAGTGGCCGGAAAGGAAAAGTGTTAAGTAGGGGAATTGTGGCTGAAGTGAGGAGGTTGAATCTGGAGAAAGTCTCTGACCATTTGCCTGGACTTGGCCTTATCCACCACCTTCTTAAGCACTGCTGCAGCATTGAGGCTAAAAAGGAAATCATTGTCTAATGGACTAGATTTCATATGTACAGGAAGGGACTGCTCCCTCAGCCAGGTATGTCTTCTAATAATGAATCTTGTAGCTGCTGCCTTGCTAAAAGTTTCCACAGCATCACAGCTGCACTGTAAAGTGCGCTTAGCTACTTGAGAGCAAAACTTGCATAAGTCTAGCAGTTCCTTGGAGAGGGTCTTATTTTCAATCCCCACCACATTTTGCTTCATCTGGTCTAACATGATTTCCTGATACTTCATCAAATGATCCTGGAAATGTTATGCTTTTATGACCAGGGTAGCAGAGGTGTAGACTTTCTTTATGAACCTGTGCAAACCTCTCCTTTCTGTGTCAGTTGGCAAGGACATTTTGGAAGTGCTAGCTTTAGCTCCCTTAAGACCCCAAGTCATCACTTCAAGGTTTGCTACCGGGTTCTTGAAAAGGTGCCTGTGGGAATCCAGAACTCTGTAGAATCTATCAGGTTTCCTAGGGACATGGGGTAGTCAGTCTTGCTGTAAGGAAGAAAACAGCAAGATATTGTTGTTTATGCACAGGGGGTTTTAGAAATTCCCTAACCCTCTTCTTGGATTGTGGATAGTCTTGAGCTTCCCATTTAAAGTGCTCCCTCGGGGTATTTACACCCTCCCCAAATGAAATGCCCTTGGGGGTGGTCTGAGGCAAGGTTCTAATCAGAATCTGAATCCACACAGGAAGCAACAGAGAAGTCTTCCACAAAAGTGAATTAATCATTGTCATCCTCTGAGTTAAAAGAATCAGAAAATCTGGGGGGAGATATCCCTTTTCCTTCTACCAGAAGATTCAAGTGCAGAATCTGGGAGAGAAAAGCATCTGGATTTGACTATGGTGGTCAAATCCTCAGCCAACCTGACTAGGTCCTGTTGATAGGCCTGAGTTTGGGAGTGATACACAGTAGGCCTCCGCTGGGGCAAGCTGGATGCGGCCTTTTTATGTGAGGCCTTAGACATAGATCTAAGGGTGACATCTGCGATACAGCTGAGACGCAGTCAGACAGCTGAATCTTGTGGATGGTGACTTGAAGTGATCTCCTGATGATGAGAGACTCCTTCAACACTTTGAAAGCGGTCGTCTGAAGCTGGAACCTGCAAAGCTGCTACGGATCCAACTGATGAGCTAAATCCTTTGGCTTGTGCAGAAGTAAAGGGACTCGGCGGTGTATCGGACTCCAAGCAGGCCTTAATATAGAAGCCTGTGCACAATCTCAGCAATTGGAGGGGACTGTGAAAGTGTCTCACCTTCTTTGACAATAACAAGCCTACGTGGACTGGCAGACAGAGAACGAGCATCGCTCAGTACCCTACATTTTGGATGCTTTTCCTTCTTACACCTAGGGAGATCAATCTCTGCCTGACCAGTGGATGACATAGTAAATAAAGGCCCTAACAACTCGCTAAAGTGCTCAGTTAAAATTTCAACCATAGGTTTGATCATTCTACTATTAAAGCAAGCATAGAACTGACAGGTACATCATGTTCTGGGCCTAAACAGGTTACACAAAAGGAATGAAAGTCCTGATGTGGTATCTGCTTCCCACAGCAGAGACAGTTATTAACTTTCTCTGACATTACTCAAGAAACATATGTAAAGCTGCCCAATGGGGCACTCAGCTTTAAAAGTCTCTGGTAATCGGGCTGGGCAAGGGCTTCCATGGCAGGAAAATCCCATCAGTTATAATTACAACAGTGAACTGCTGTCACACTTGCTGAAGTCCAAGTCCTAACAACTAAAAATGACCAAATCCCAACTTACCAAGTAGATACAATTAAACAGTGGAAATCTGCAACAAAAACCCAAAATGTGAAATAAACAGCAACAAAGAGTGGCAAATAAGGTCACCAACCTGTGCTTTCATCTGAAAGAGAGAAAAAAATATGGTATGATTTTCTATTTTTTTTCCCCTGAAAATGTGTCATGGGGCTATTTAAAATCTACCTGTACATTTCTGATGGAAGAAGTGTAGAATGGATGAATGACACACTGATCATCATGGTAAGGAGGAGGAATTTTTAATGGAGTCAGTGTTATCCACTGAGCAGACAGAGCATTCAGAGCTAGTGAAGCCCTGAAGTTTATCGAAGACTGAATTCTCTCTAGACAGATCTAGAAAGACCATAATACTGTACTACACAGTGACTGCAAACCCGAGTGATTATGTACTGCAACATTGGTCTACTTGAACATTTACAGTTATAGTAAGTGGGACACAACTGTTCCATGTTCTTCATAGTTAATGTTGCAGTAGTGATTCCGGCTGAGACAACACTGGTTTTCCCTCTTCAGTGAGGCGAGATTCCGCACCCTACTGCAGGAAGGAGATCTCCTCACCCAAGCTGAGGGACCTGTCTTCCACTCTCATGTTAACAGCCTAGAGGATTGGGTTTTGACATCAATGAATGCATCCCATCCCAAGGATATGCTTTCTATTGTAAGGGAAACAAGGAAGCCTAATACCAGGAAATCGTAACTGGGAAAATGGAAGAGACTTTCCACCTGGTATCACATCAAAACCACTAACCTTTCCAGGAAGACATCAACTCAGCCTTCCAGTACCCGTCAGGCTTAACACTAGGGCTTTCTTATTCCAGCATTAAGGTACACGCATCTGGCATATCAGCTTGCCTACACAGTGCCCACCTATCTTCTTGCACCCTCAAATGAAAATTTTTCTATTGGGGTGATTCACTTGAGACCAACCAGAAGGAACCCTATTCCAACATGGTACCTAAATTGTGTGTTAGAAAAATTAACCTTGCCTCCAACCCCAAACCTGCTGCCACTGCACTGCTTAAAGATGTTCACCTGGAAGACCACTTTTCTTATAGTTGCTACATCAGCTAGGAGAGTTTCTGAGCTTCAAACCCACATGCGTGAAGAACGTTTCACTATCTTACAAGGAGATAGGGTCACCCTCAGAGCAAACCCATCTACCTCAGATGGTATCAGTGTGCACTTACCACAAATGCAGATGTTCAAGTGTATTCACTGTTGCAGTCATCACATTTGAGTTATCCCTGCCAGGGTAGCCCTCCGCTGGCCCGAATACCAGAGACATAGTATTTCTGCATCGGTTGCTGTTGCTTGAAGACTGACGTCAGGTCGTCAGTAGTATAAAGTAAGGTAGCCGATGCCATTACATCAGTTTTTCTTGCCCTAACCTGTCAGGAGCCCCCAAAGTAGGAGGACAGGTTCTGGTGGAAGAACCCCACCAGTGGAAAATAAATACCAATATGTCCCTTGTAAGGAAAGGAGAACAACGAGGATGAAAGGTAATAAAAAGAGAAAGAGAATAAAGGGGGATGGAGGTAGGGAAACCAGTACTGCAACAGTGAATACACCCAAACATCTACATTTATGGTAAGTGCACACAACTGTACTATGTTCTTTGTGTTTCACTGTTGTAGCATCACATTTGGGAAGATTCCCAAAGCTGAGGAAATGGATGCAGGCAGTCAAGAAAACTATGGGCTGGTTAGGATGCCCTGCAAGACTGCAGAGGCAAACCCTGTCCTGAATTTGTAGAAGAGAGGCAAGGTGGTAATGCTTGGTAAAAGTGTGAACAGATGTCCATGTGGCAGCCTCCAGGATGTCCCTGGTGGGGATTCCTCTGAGGAAAGCTGCAAAGGTGGAGGCTGCTCTGATGGAGTGTGTCCTGACTCCATTGGTGGGAGGTTTTCCATGCTGTTTGTAGCAGAAATGGATGCAGTGTGCTATCCATTTAGAAATGGTTTGCTTGGAGATAGCTTTGCCTTCTGCCCCTGTAGCAAAGCTAACCAGCAATTGATCAGACTTTCTGAAGGATTTAGTCCTGTCCAGATAGAATCTGAGCTGTCTGTGCACATCTAGAGAGTGAAGAATTCTTTCTCCCTTGTTCTGGGGATTAGGAAAAAAGGTGGGCAAATGAATGGCTTGGTTGAGAGCCACACTGGACACCACCTTGGGCATGAAGGATGGGTTAGTTCTGAGGGATACCCTGTCTGCATGGAAGATGATGAAGGGTTCCACAGCCATGAGTGCTTGCAGCTCAGAGACTCTTCTGGCTGAAGTGATGGCCAGAAGGAATGCTGTCTTTCAAGAGAGAAATTTTAGCTCTGCAGAAGAAGCTGGTTCAAAAGGGGGCAGGGTGAGCTTTTCCAAGACAAAGTTAAGGTCCAAAACTGGTGCAAAACTGGTGTTGGTGCCCTTCTAGGGGGCCTCAAGTTGCTAGCCCCTCTGAGGAACTGTTTGATCAAAGGGTGTGAGAAAAGGGGCTGCTCAATGGGAAAATGAGCAGACATAGCAGAAGCATGAATTTATATTGAGGAGAAAGAGAGACCACTGCATAGTAGGTCAGCTAAGTAATCCAAGATGAGAGGGATGGACGGCTGTGTCATATTGGCTCCCTTAGCCTGGATCCAGGTGCAGAACCATTTCCATTTATCTGCATAAGACTTTCTTGTGCTAGGACATCTGGCCTCACGGATAACATCCAGAACCTGTTTACTGAGGATGGCAGATTGGTTCGGGGTTAGGGAATAAGCCAAGCTGCCAAACTGAGTGTTTGCAACTAGGGATGCATTAATTCCCCTTCCCTCTGGATTAGGAGGTTTGGAATCTGAGGAAGATGCAATGGAGGCAGCAGGGACAGGCTGCGCAGCAAGGGGTGCCAGTGTTGTTGGGGCCAGTATGGAGCCATACGAATGGTCCTTGGTTTTTCCTCCCTTAGTTTGAGCAGTACCCTGGGGATGAGAGGTAGGGGAGGAAAGGCATAGACCGATAGATTGACCCAGTGGAAGGACAGGGAACCCACTTTCCAAGCCATGCAATGACACTTCCTGATGCTGAATTTGCTGAGCTGATGGTTGGTGTGGGAGGCAAACAGATCAACTTTCGGGGTTCCCCATTTCTGTGTTATTAGGGTGAAGGTACTTCTATTGAGTTGCCACTTGTGAGGGTCCAGAAGATTTCTGCTTAATTGGTCTGCCAGAGAGTTGAGAGAGCCTGGTAGGAATTGTGCTAACAGGTGTAGCTGCATGGAAGATGCTGTGTGCCAAAGGGTCATGGCCAGCCTGCATAGAGGGTAGGAGTGAGTCCCTCCCTGCTTGTTGATGTACCACATCACAGTGGTGTTGTCTGTTTTGATCAGGAGAACCCCTGGAGAGAGAAGGGGTATAAAAGCTATCAAGGTGTGCTGCACAGCCATTATTTCTTTTTGATTGATATGCAGAGGGATTTGCTCTGGGCTCCATTGGCCCTGTATGCACTTGCTGTCCAGGTGTGTACCCCAAGCATCATCTGATGCATCTGTGGCGAGGGTCTTGGCGGCGGGGGGGGGGTGGGGGTGGGGAGATGGGCAGCCCCTTGTTGTGGGAGCATGCCATTGCCCACCAAAGAAAATCCTTTCTGAGGCAAGGAATTACAGGTAGAAGAGTTTCCAGGTCTTGATAGTGTTGACATCAAAGGCTCTTTAGGTACCATTGAAGTTTCTTCATATGCAGTCTGGCATACGGAATGAGTAGTATGCAAGATGCCATGAACCCCAGAGCTTGCAGGATCTTCCCTTGCAGATAGCTGGGGCTTGGTGGCTAGTTGTGAGAACTAGGCTGTCAGGAAAGTTTGTTTCTCTGGTATAAGGTATGCCATCTGGGATGCTGTGTCCAGACTTGCTCCCAGGAAGATTATCCTTTGGGTGGGCACCTGTTTGGATTTCTTTTCATTGATTGTGTAACCTAGGGAGGTTAGTAGGGTCTTTACAAAGGCCAGGTGTTTAAGCAGCTTTTCCTGGTTGTCCGTCTGAATAAGGCAGTTGTCTAAGTATGGGTAAATTTGAATATTTCTTTGTCTGGAAAAGGCAATGGCCAGAGCCAGACATTTTGTAAAAACTCTAGGAGCAATAGATAAGCCAAAGGGAAGTGCAGAGAACTGAAAGTGTTGAGATCCTGTCCTGAAGCGGAGATATTTCCTTAAGGATTCCCTGATAGGAATGTGGAGGTAGGCCTCTTTTGGATCTAGGGTGGCTAGCCAAGCGTCCTTGGAGAGCATGGGTAGCAGCTGCTGGAGGGTGAGCATTTTGAACTTTGGGATCACCAGGAAGGTGTTTAGAATGGATAGATTGAGGATGGGGCGCCAGGTGCCCTCTTTTCTGGGCACCAGAAAAAGACTGGAGTAGAAGCCTTGGCCTATTACACTACTGTCCTCATAGAGAGCAGGGAAATGATTTGCTTTTGAGCCTCTGCCCACTGATTTGGTGGTAGATCTGGGAACCCTTTTGGGGTTGGAAGGGTGTGGAAGGAAAATTTGTAACCTTGAGACACAATGTTCAGAACCCACTGGTACTTGAGTGAAAGGAGAGTTTTCCTCTAGGCGTAAGTGAAGGTGGGCAGAGGGAGGGGGTGGAGGAGGTGAGTCATGGAGTTCTTACCATAAAGGGGTGGCTTAGACCTCCCTGGTTTTGAAGTGGAGGTAGTCCACTGCTTAGATCTCTGCATTCCCTGGGGCTGCTGCCTGGGGGGGGGGGGTCTGTTTTCCTAGGCTGGGCCGGTTTACTCAGAGCAGGAAAGGACCAGTGTTTGGAGGGACAATGCCTGCTGAACCTAGGGAGCTGGACCTGCAAGAAACTCTTAACTATTTGCATAGATTTTGCTTTTTCTTCCACCTTTTTAAGACCTCTTCTGCCTTAGTGCCAAATAAGCTATCTTTGTGCAAGGGGGCATCCAACAATTTAGATTTGACATGGTCTGGCAGGGGTTGTTCCTTAAGCCATGCATGTCTTCTAATGACAGATCCAGTGACTGCTGCCCTGCAAGAAGCTTCTAGGGCGTCAAAACCACACTGCAAGGTTTGTTTAGTAACATAATTTGCAGAATGCATAAACTCTTGTAAATCTTTAGATTCTGCCCAAGCAGGAAAGGAAGACCTGTTTTGTTTAAGGAGTTCCAAGGTATGTTGCTGAAATTTCAGCATATGGAATTGACAATTTAGTGTCCTGATAGCAAGAGTCTGAGGGGGTGGGATTCTTAGCAGAGGTTGCTTTAATCCCTTTTGGCCCTTGAGAAATGACCTCATGGTCAGTTGTTAGATTTTTAAAAAAGATATTTGTGCAAGTCAGGGACTCTATAGTACCTGTCTGGTTTTCTGGGAGCAGGTGGTATGGCATCAGGAGTCAAACTGGATTCCAGGAAAACATCCTCCACAACATCCAGTACTGGGGGGGGATGGCCAAGGGTCTGTGTTGTGGAAGATCTAGGAATTCCCCGAGTCTCTTTTTAGACTGAAGGTAGTCCTGACTCAACCAATGGAAATGCTCCCTTACAGTGTGCAGGGTTTCCCAAAGGAACAATCCCTCTGGGGGAGAGGCTGAAGGAATGGAATCCTCATAAGTGGAGAGGGGTTGCATGTCTTCATAGTCAGATTCATCTGAGTCTTGTTCAGACAAAACTACGGGGGACAGTTCGCTTTTCCTTTTGGAGAGGGTAGCTTGGCCCCTGATCAGCATGATGAGGTCTTTCACCATTTTAAGCATTTGAGACTGAGGCAAGGTAGCAAGCGCCTAAGTGTGGGTCGTCGGTTTCTTGGGTGTGGTTCAAAACCTGGGCCTAAGAAACTCGGTCATTTTTGAAAGAATGGTAGCCACGAAAGAAGATGTTGGTTTGTATCGAGATTCGTTACTGCGAAGGACTTCCTTGGAAGCCGGTGGCTGCTCAACGGCTCCAGACCCATCCAAGGTAGAGAAGACCGCAGAATCCTTAGTCGAAGACGAGTTTTGCGGGCATACCGGACTCCAAAAGGGTCTCGGTAGTGGGCTTCGAATTAACTGAAGCGGGCATCAGGGGCTGCGAAAGCACCTCACTGAATCCTGGAGAACTGACATCTAGCTTAATGGAAGCATTGTCGGTAGGTTTGGACCTGTGCGGTCTGTCTCTGTCTTTATCTTTACGTTTTTTTTGGAAGATCTGCTGTTGGAGGGCTTACCGAAGCCATATTGGAATTCGAGGACTGTAAACGAAAATATCTGGCTACAATAAGGGCCTGATGACTGACAGTTCTAGCATTGAACAAAGCACAGAAGTGACAACGTGGGACATTGTGGTCTGGGCCTAAACAAGTGACACAGTAAGAGTGAAAGTCTCGGTGTGGTATTTGCTTTCCACAGGCAAGACAATTATTAACTTTTTCGGACATTGGTTAGTGCAAGAAAAAAAGAATCCCCAATGGGGTACTTAGCTTTAGAAGACTTCAACTTCAATTCGGTAGATAAAAACTCAGGTAGCGGCCGACTGGCACTTGTGCGAACTGCAACTGCTTCGGGCTCCACAGCAAGAAAGACTGATGTAATGGCATCGGCTGGCTTACTTTATACCACTGACGACCTGACATCGGTCTTTAAGCGACAGCAACTGACGCAGAAATACTAAGTATCAGGTATTCGGGCTGGCCAAGGGCTACCCTGGAAGGGGTAACCCAAATGTGATGACTGCAACAGTGAAACATGAAGAACATCGTACTTTAAACCAGGCTATTCACTTATCAGCCTTCTTCCCAAATCCACAAGAACAGGGCAGTGAAAGTCCTCCAACTCCCTGGATGTAAAGGGCAGATCAGGTACTATCTAGGCAGGAAAAAAGCCCTAATAGAGCAGACCAATTACTGGTGGCTTTTACAGAGGGTAAACAGGTAAGCCCGTCTCCAAACAACCCATTTCAAAATGGACAGCTAACAGCATTAAGTTATGTTACTCACACCATGGAAAAGATTTACCTGGGTATATTAAAGCCCACTCCACCAGGCATAGAACTACCACTGCTTTCCTCAAAGAAGTCCCTACTCAAAGCATACTAGAGACAGCCACATGGAAAAAAGTGCATACCTTTACAAAGCAGTATAACCTAGGCAATGTCTCCAGGAACAGAGCAGATTTTGCTACTGCCATCCTGCAAAATCTTATTTCCTAGGGTATTACAGATGATCCGCCACCCAATTTTAAGCTTTGGGAGTCTTCCTAAGAATCATTAATGCAACACTGACTACAAAGAACATAGTACTGTGCCCCACTTACCATAATTTTACATGTTCAAGTAGATCAGTGCTGCAATACATAAATACATACTCCCACCCTCCAACCCCTCTATCTGCTAACCACTTGTCTCCCCTTTGCTGGTGCAACTCAAATGATCATCAATCCATCATGAGACAGAAGGACAAAAGCAACAGCCCCCATCACTGCCACCAAGGTCATCCCTCCATATGGAAGGTGTAGATGGCGAAACTAAAGTTATGTACTTAACATAACGACAAATCTGTGTCAGTATGGTACATCAACAAACAAGGTAGAACACATTCATATTCTCTTTGCCAGAAGGCCATATGAGTCTGGCAATGGGTGATGTCTTCCTATCACATTCTGGTAGCAATGTAGACTCCTGGGATGTCAAATATACCAGTGGACAGGTTGAGTAGGAGTTTCCTACTACCACAGTAGTGGTCTCTCAAACAAACAATGGCAACACAAATCTTCAGTCACTGGGGCCAACCTTGCTGCAACCTCTTTGCCTCCTATCTCAACAACAAAAGCAGCAGTTACTTTGCCCTCATCCCAACAAAATGACAGCCACTGAGAGATACTCTAGTCCACACTTAGAACCCACGTCTCCTACATGCCTATCCACCAATAGCTCTCCTAACAAAATTCATTCAGAAAGCCACAAGGTGCAAAACCAAGATGATCTTCATTGTCCCGTTCTGGCCTTGGGAACTATGGTTCCCCTTTCTTTGGCCTCACTAACTGCGCCCACCATTGTTGTTGGATACCATCTGGCATCTACTGAGTCATGCGTCTAAGATGCCTCTACCAGTCCAAAAGACCTTAACGTTAACTGCATGGCTTCTAAATTTTTAATGATAGCCAGAGATGCCTCTCCAGTAGTCTATACAATATCTTCTTCTTAAATGGACTTGACAAAAAAAAGACTCAAGAGCAAATGGAAAACATTTTCTATTTGGATGTCCTCAAAAGGGTTTGAATCCTTTCTCAGCCCCTCTTCCATCAACACTGGAATTTCTTTCGGGGTTCCAGTTACCTACAACAAAAGTTCAGATGGCTGCCGTTTCAAATTTTCACATAGAACGTAATGATCCAACTAGTGCTTCACTTAGAATAGCTAAAGCTTTCCTCAAAGGAACTTTCTTATCGAGACCTCCTGTTAGAGACCTAGTCCCAGCAGCGGATATCACACTGCTGCTTCAATCAGTGATTCAAAAAGCTTTCAAGCCTGTGGTCTTAGCCAATTTAAAGTTCCTTTCTTGGAAGACCATTTTTCTGATTGCCATCACTTCTGCTAGATGAGTTTTGGAGCTGCAGGTGCTCTTAAGCAAAGCCACCATTTACCATATTTCATTAGGAGAGAGTTTCACTAAACAAATCCTTCTTTTTTTGCAAGGTAGCATCTGAAGCAAATTTATATCAACACAGTGACTTACCTGTATTTTTTCCCAAATTTTTCTACCAAATGTGAACTTCATACATTATGTCCACAGACAACTCAGATTTTACTTACATCGTACCAAAGACATCAGGGAAATCAGACCAGCTATTAGTCTCTTTTTCCAAAACAAAACTAAGACAACAGGTATCAAAAGTCCACCCACGCCTCTTTTAGCCAGCTTTGGGATCTGTCCCAGATGTTGAATTTGAAGAAAATAGACATCATCAGATATGAAAGTTATGTACTTACCATAATAATAGACATGTGTTGTTTCATTTTCATCCTATTCAACATCCCTCCCTCCTTCCCCCTTCTAAACTGCCATGCTTGGACAGACTTCACCTAAGACCCTGTCTGTTTGTCCCCATCATCTTCCTTAAATGTGAAACATTTTTTGGATCCCTTTTCCATTCCACAATATTTGGTACATATAATTAGCATGATCAGTAAACTCTATCTATCTAAGGTAAATCAGTTAGAAGGAGGGAACTGTGGGTGGGGAGGAGTCACAGCTCTTGGATGCAATACTGTGGTATAAAGCCCCAAGGTCAGATCTAACAACCAAATGATGAACCGGACGAAAATAGACAACATCGGATACAAAGTTTTAAATAGTTGGAATTTAAAGAACCCCTCTTCCAGTGTCTGAATTCTAAGCAAATTATTAGTGACAAAATTCACACTGTAAAAGGATGACAGTTACATTTCCACCTTTCAAAGATTTTAGGACTATACAGACACCTTGCAACTTTTCTGTTGTAACCTCTGGTGAAAGGTTATGTTTAATGCACTGAATTGTGCGCAATTTCCACACTGATGTGGTTACAGGTGAATGCAGAGAACAAATTGCAACTTCAAGAAAACTATGAAAAAGGCTCATCTTATTCCAGTGTATATGTCATGTGACATGTCAAAATAATTGCAGGTAAAACTGGTGCCCTATACATACAGAATGTGATAGCATTCCCTTTTCCTGTTTCCTTACAGTCCACATAGGCAGCTGATTACACTTTTTATTTAAACATATACAGGGACACAAAAAGGGAGTACTAGGCGAGCCCAAATTGCTCTTATCTGCTATCCCATTCTATGATTAGGACCATGATCAAGGGCTAAGGGCACATATGAGAAATCATTGTTTCAAAGGGAGGAAATGTTTATACCAGTGAGGAATTCCAACAATGAAGAGAAATACAAGCTAATTCTCGTGATGACATGGGTAAAACATAAGATGCTACCCTGCTATGTTCTGCAGCCAATTTAGTATGGGAGGAAATAGGCTGACTAGCTACACACCAAAGGGTTCTTCTCTGCTGTAACAATCCACTCTTTTCTGTGTGTTAAGATTAGTAGTCACTGTCTATGTTATACAAAAAGAGGTATTTTCAATAATAACAGTGTGGCACTTAAGACATTCTGCTAGTTACTGTGAACTCCACCAATGTACTTTTTTGTCTCGTTCTCCTCTCACTTCAGATTCATAACGGGGGCAATGCTGTACAACACAAGTAAAGCTTTGCTGTTTAACGGATGTGGAAAAGGCCATATAACAAAATGGAGTTCATCACTACTTTTCAGAAAAAATGGTAAAAAAAACTCCAACTTCTGCCACAGAATTCTATTTTCTGTTCTCTGGATTACATTTTTGGATTATATCCAGTTAGTGTTTTCTGGCTTACAGGTGAACAAACAGTCTCATTATTATGGTAACATCGCACTACATAAACTAAAAACTTACCATCATCAGTAGGATTAAACCCACAGATTTCACAAATGTGTCGAACCCACTTATTCATCTCTTCTTCAGTGTCTGCCACAAGGTAGAAGACTCTGTCAATGGTCTTGATATCGAAAATGAAACTGTTCTCAAATTCCTTCTTTTCAAATACCAATCCAGCATCTACCTGTTCACACAGATTTAAGTCAATGATGCGGATAGGCTTCTTAGTATGGTCATTTTTGTAATATTCCAGTACATCTGGATCTCCTGTTAGACGTCCACTTCGGAGAATAAACCATCTCCTCTTCCATGCCTATAATTGAAATACAGAGAAGCAGTCACAAAACATGGTTTTGCATTGTACTGTACAATCTGAAAGAAAATATTAAACTCTATTCTGAGCAAAAGAAAATATTAAACTCCTCTATTCTGAGCAAGGACTTAAATGATAAATCTGAAATGTTACCAAGACACAGATGAATAGTACATTATCATGCCTGAAGTAAGCTAATATATTTACAAATGCAAATTACTGATCACACACACACATTGTATAGAAAACTGGGCCTTGGGTAAACTGGAAAATAATAAAACGATAATGATGCATATAATTTTGACAGTAACAATAGGAAAAGCACCATACATTATGTCACTGTCAAGATAGCTAGGAAATACAATTTAACCCCAAGTACTTTCTGACTGGATATGTTTTTAATAAATAGGCAGGAGAATGTAATATGCCACATATCTATGTTCTCTGTAGTATATGAGATTTGTACCTTTAAAAAAACAACACCGAAGTTACAGGGACATGTATGTTAGGTACACACTTCTTGTGAAAACAGTCTGAATAAACACCTCATTGAGGCTAGAAACTCATCTATAGTATCTAAATTGTTTCTGCAGCATAAGTTGCATTTCTATACTCTGTCACCACATATCTGCAGATGTGAACTATTCACAGAAGACAAATACAAAATAGTTGCATTTATAGAGGAAATTCAATCATTAGTGAGAACCTAAAAAGAATCTATCTTTTATCTGATGTGTACTTTACAAAGGCAAATGTCGCCTCATAGCAAGACATTGTCCTGTTCGATTCTCAGCTAGAGCGTCTTCTGTGTGGAGGCATATGTGAATGGGGCGTGCCTTTGTTGAAGGTTGTGCGTCAGGGCTGGTAACCCGGTATGTAAAAATCCACTACCAATCATTAGCGGACCGGAGTTCCTCTGTGGTGACCCCTAACCGGGAAAAGCCGAAAGACACACACACATTTTACAAAGGCAAACGGTTCTACATAGACTACAGATGCTTATATTAATCAGACAACAAAATGAAAACAAAGACTGAATTTGGTGACTCATACTATTCACTTACAAAAGAGAAAAGACTGCAGTATAATACATTATTAAACAGGGAACAGGCCATTAAGAGAAGCAGAACTGACCATATAAAAAGTTGGGTTTATATATGTAAAATAAGCTCCAATGGCAGGTACTAAGACTCAGGCAACCTGAAATTGAGTACTGGCTCAAGCACCTGTTGCAGCTGGCAGGGGAAGGAAAGTGTGATGTGGCTTGGCTGGACTGCCCTCTTTGGAGGAGTGTATATGGCACATTTGGAGCACTCAGTCTTGTGGCAGAATCCCTGGTGGACACTGGAGACCACACAGGAGCATTGACTTGGAGGGGGACAAGGCAGTCTTGAGGAGTTGCATCATATGCAAAAGCAAGCAACATGCACTCGATGACACACTGCAGGCAGAACCTTGGGGTGACTTACAGGACACGCAGTGTTAAAAAGCAAAAAAGCCCCAACCTCACAAAAGATGGCACCACTCTTCACTACTCGGTTCCCAGACTGAGGGGACTGAATGGCTCTGTATGGTTTTTACCTCTTGGGGAAAAAAATGGCTCAGCAGAACAAGTGGAGGCTTGATATCTTGAGAGTCATAAGGGGAAGAAAAAAAAAGCAGCTCAAAGTGCACAGTTAAAAAAACTTAACTGTGGATATTGATATGTATAACAAAACCAAATCAAAAATGAAAATTAGAAATAAAGTGATACTACACTGCAACAGTAACAGAGAGAAGACAATCATGAGGAGCAATGAAAATACAGCTTGATTTAAAGTGTCGAGCCTTATGTACAAGATGTGTCTGACATGACAGAAAACAATGTCTTGCACTTGAAAACAATGTCTTGCACTTAATTAATTTAGAGAATCTGTAGTACAAGGAAACATATTCAAAGATGTGTAAAACAAATTAAAAGTGTTATAAAAAAGTACAGTTGTGTACACTTACCATAAATGTAGATGTTAGAGTGTATTCACTATGCAAGGTTTCACCAAAAGAGAAATCCTCTGGAGGGGAAGCAAAGGGAATAGAGTCCTCATAGGTAGATAATGGTAAATCGTGGTCATCAGAGGAAACAGAAAACTCAGAATCCTGGTCAGAAGTATCATAAGCAAACTCAGTCCTGGGTCTCTTAGAGGGAGAAGGCTGGCTTCCCCTAATTAAAGTAATAAGGTTTTCAGCCATTCTTATCATTTGTTGTTTAGGCATAGAAGCCTGACCATGCAGTCTAGGCATGGTTCGGGTTTTAGGCCTTAAAGAAGAAGATGGCGTCGGTATAATACGCAAGTCCGTAGGCCTGAATACACACTCAGACGCCGGTGCCTGCACAGCGGCTCTGGACTCATCCAAGGTAGAGATATCCGACCGCAGGTTCCACAGTTGAAGCATCTCGCGGCACACCGGACTCTGAATTGGTCTCAGTAGAGACCTGCAAATCTGAAGTAGCGGGTATTAGGGGCTGCGAAAGCACCTCACTGAGTACCGGCGAACTGGCGACTGGCTTAGGAGAAGCGTCATCGGCAGCTTTGGACCTAGGCGGCCTGTCTCTGTCTTAAATAAACAGCCCTTGCAGGTCTTGAACACAGGACCCCATGCAGTATAGTCACAGTAGTTAACCACTAAGCCATTACAGCAGTAGAACATTGCAAGGAGTTAAATCCTTGCGTCTGGCGCCATAGACCACTCAGCCATCCTGACATGAGATGACTGCAACAGTGAAACACTATGAACATCTGCATGTTCTCGAACAGAAGCCTGAAAATGAACTCCTTGTTGGTGTTACTAATGTGAAAAGAGTGAGCCAAGTGTGAAAATGTTTCAGAAAAGCCAAAACATAGCAAATAAAATATTTACTTTTCTCAAGACACAGGTGAAAAGCAATTTATTATGCCTGAAGACATTTTTAACGCACTGGTGATACAAGGCATAGAATGAGAGCCGTGTGCATGTTTGAAACATATTTAACACACTAAGCAAAGCCACTACATCAAAAGCTACTTGTGAATTAATAACAAAACAAAACGTAGCAACCTGTGTCAAATCATTGCAATCAAGTTATTTCTTATAACATTTTGTGCTGTTAGGCTTGTGAGATGCTAAGAATAGTAAAACAAATTTAGAGTATGAAAACAAGGAGCTCATGTCTCAGAGATCTGGACTACTACGCTGAAACACAGCAATTATATCCTTCACTACTGCAGTCTTATTTACAAGAGTAAGAAGTTTGCCAGAACATCATCATATACAAATAAATTCTGATGCAATACCACTAATATGTACTCAAAGGAAGGTATTGTTAGTATTGGTTTTAACCCCATGGTGTTGAGGGATAGAGCCCTTACTGTGCCCCGGACAACCTGAGTTTCACTACTGGCACAGCTGCTGGAGGGACAGGACAGGGAGGATGATAACAGTGAGAAACCAATGCCAGCTTGCCACTTGGTCAGCTGGTTGAGCATGCATGAAAACTCACATTAATATTCCACAGACAACTCCAGAGCTTGCAAGGCTGTACCTGGGTAGAAAAGGGGTTAGGGTACATTCCTTGGCAGTAGTACGATGCTGCATCAGCATCCTATTTTTCCACACTGCCCCAGACATGGTCTGGATTGAGCCCAGGGAAGGCAAAGGTAAATGAGGAAAGAAGATGGTAGCAGCTGATGGCCAGCTGTTGGGAGTGGGACCAAAAACATATTGATAGGTGTCAGTCGGAAAACTGAACAGGAATTAAAGAAAATGGGAAGCTTAGATGTCATTAAATCAAATAAAACCTACAGAAAATAGACAGTAGCTATTGTTGTAAAAGCAAAAAAAAATGCATTTCTACTTACCTGCAAGATCTGAATAAAGTGATTAGAAACTGGCATTATTCATTATTTGTTGTTGTTGAAGGCGGCTCAATATTGTCAAATGCAAAGTTCTTTTCAGTAATAGATGCAACTTATGGTTTCTGACAAATAAAGCTAAGATGAAGAAAGCCGTTATTTGTGTACATTAAATATGCCATACATAAGGTACTGATTCCTTAGACTTGCATTTATCATTTTGTCAGCATCAGAGGTATTGCAAAGAGTGGCTGCACAGGTTAATAGGAGGTTACTAGGCTAATGGCCCTAGAGCCTTTACAAGCTTAGCCGTGAAAAAACCCGAGCACCCTTACTGACCATAGTTAGATGGCCATTTTTAGCACAGTGATTTGGAGACCAGCACCGACTGCCCCTGTTCATGAGGGACATAGGTGCCACCCCCAGGGTGAATTTACAGTCACCCATCCAGTTGTCAACATTGCACCTGAATAGTGTCATTGAGGAGCTCTGCTTCACAAGGAGTGGGAGCTTACTCCAGAGGAGCATCAATCGCTGGGAAATATATCTGTCTCTTCAGCACCTTCTGTTAATGTCACAGGCTAGATTAAGATCCCTGGAGTAAGTTATTCTTGTCCCATTTGATTTGCATATGTGCAGCATTTCCATTAGGGCAGGATCTTAAGACTGCTCAGTAGGCCAGGTACAGGTCGCCTCTCAGCAGCTTGTATGACAGAGTACAGTGACAGGGCTTTCAGTCTTTCTTTGTTGGTCATGCTTTGGAGGCTCTGGATTCTCTTGGTTCGAAACCTCTGAGGTCTCTCCAGTTGCTGCACGTGTCTGGTGAGGTACATACAGAAGAAAGCACTGTACTCAATTAGTGGTAAGATAAGGGTTGAATACAGCGGAGCTATAACCTCCCAAGTGTTGGATGTAATGCCCTTACTTATGAGAAGCACACTGTAGAATGTATTTCTTATCACTACGGACACATGGCGATCGAAATTTAGATTGCTATCAACCTGTGTTCCCAAGTGTCGCACCACTGGGTTTGAGCTTAGAGGGGTGCTATATATATCATAATTTGCAGGGGCTACTACTTTGCCAAAGGACATAATGAGGCATGTTTTGTCTTAAGTTTTAGCCCATGAGTTTGAAACCAATCATTTATCTGTATTAACCCTTTTTGTAATATGTTAACATCATTTAGGGACTCTGTTACTACAAGCCTATTCTCGCGATTAACATGCTAAGTATTCTGACCATTTTCTTCTCAATTACTCAACTGTTAATACATAGTAATGTTTTAGAAGTTAAGCAAAACATTAAGCAACTGTGCACCTATGCTCTCAACTTTAACCTGCCTGCAATTTATTATGTAAAGTCTTAAACATTTTTGTTGTAAAAAGCGTAATTAATCTGTTTATATGTACCTAAATGTCTTAATGTGGAGCTTTTCTCCCCGGGCCTCTGCTAAAAATGGGTTATGCAACCCAGTCGGACTATCCCGGTTAACAAATGTCAAATAAATAAATACATGAATAAAAATAAAATGACTGTGCCCAGTTTACAGTCATCTGAAAACCTGGTAAGCCACAGGCTTTCTCTGCCTTTGTCTCAACCTCAGAGAAATAGATTCCAAACAGTAGATGGCCCAGCACAGATCCTTGTGGTACCCCACTGGTAACTGGTCTAGTGGTGGAGGTGGACTTCCCAACTTTGACACTATGCATTCTGTTGGTGAGCCAGTTGGATACCCATCTAGTAATGTATGGGTTAATCCCCAGATGAGAGAGTTTCTCCATGGCATCTGAATGGGGGATTGTGTCAAAAGACTTGGCTAAATGAAGATATGTGGCATATACTGTTTTGTCCTCATCCAGGGCTTTGTTGACATTCTCAAAGATGTCTGCTAGGGTTAATAAGTAAGATTTACCCTTGATAAAACCAAACTGGGTCGAGTCAAGAGTTTGAAGGTCACCTATGTTCTTGTTGATAAGGTCCATGATGATTCTTTCTATAGCCTTGCAGATAAGGCTGATTAGACTTATGGGTCAATAGTTCCCACGGTCATTTGATGGATCCCCTTTATGCAAGTTACTCTTCTCCACTCTATTGAGACAAAGCCAGTTGTCAGGCTATAGTTAAAGAGAATGCCGAGTGGTTCCGCTAGGGCTTGTTTTAGATTGTTTAGTAAGCAGCCTGGGATATTATCTGGTCCCATAGAGCCCTGTTTTTGGCCTTTGAGAGTGCTTACATGACCTGTTCTTTGGAGATACTTGGTAGAGGACTGGCATCAGAAATGTGTTGGGGTTATGTCTGGTGGGGATGGGGTGAAGTAATTGCCAAATTTGTCGGCTAGCAGGCTGACAATTTTCTTAGGTTTAGTGTGAGTGGTACCATCCACTATAAGTTCAGCACACAGCTGGGCATTCCCTTTTAAGTTTTGGACGTAGCTAAAGAATGCCTTATGACAGTCTTTTACTAAGGATGCTAATTTGACTTGTAGCTAGCCTTAGGGGACTTAGCAAGACATCTGATTTGCTTGTTCAAGCCATGGATGGTATTCTTCCACTATTGAGTAAGTTCTCTCCTGTTCTTAGGAGATCAGTTTCTTTCTTTTGTTGTACAACTTATTTATACTAACAGTCCACCATGGTAGCCTCTTTTTTTTTTTTTTTTTTTTTAAGGAAGACCTGGTTTTGTTCCTCTTAGGTACAGTTGAGTCACTGCATTTGATTAATTGGCTAACAGTCATTGTTGGCTATGTTGGCAGGGGTGCTGAAACTTTTTATACCATCAATTAGTAGGCAATAGTTTGGAGAAATTTTTTGTTTTTTACTCCTGTGGGAGTGTCAGGTTTGATCTTTACTTCACACGAGACAGACTTACGGTCTGATCTTACCAGGGAGGGCAACACACAGGAGTGTAGTGCAATGATCCCCCCAATGTTGCTGAGCAGTAGGTCCAGGACATTTGAACCCTTTGTGGTGGTGTGGACTAACTATTCCAGGACATCTGAATTAAAGTCCAGGAACCTTGTAACAATAGTGCTTATGTTCATGTAAGTCACCCAGTCAATGGAAGGATAGTTGAAATCTCCCATGACCAAGGTGTTTGGCTGCATACTGAGTGACTCCAGCATGTCCAGGTAGACGGTGTGCTTCTCTTGGTTCATGGTGGGGAACCTGTAGCTAGCGATGATGTGGAAGGGTATTTTACCAACAGTTAATTGGACCTGGAGTAGCTGAAAAAAGTTGTCTTGTTTCACTAGTCTCGAGGTGTATTTGGATTTAATGAAGATGGATACGCTTCCACCTTTTCTTCTTTTATGCTTGTTTTGGGATCTGAATGTGTGAAAGGCATTGTAGCCTTGTACAGCCTGGGTGCTATTAGTGGCCTTGAACCAAGTCTCAGTGACTGCACAACCATCAGCATCTTCCAAGGTGAGGATTACTTCCAAGGAGTGCAGTTTACTGTTTAAGCTCCCAGCATTAATCGGCATGACCTTGAGTTTGTCTTTAGTGGATTTCTTTATGTTGAAAGTTTTGTTGTTTGGACATTGCCTAAGTCTTTCCAGGCAGACAGATACTGAATCTGAAATCAATCATTTTTTTGATTGCATTGTGGCATCATCACAGGTGAAAGCAGAATGCATCCTGGTATTCTAACAACATTCTAAGTTTATTAAGAACAGTATTTAAAACTTTTATACAGATTTAAGGCTTTATGCAGATTGACATGTATAACAAAAACAAATCACTGCAAAGAGGACATAGTGTAAACACAGTATGGGTAAATCATGTAAACCATATCCATAATGTAATATATATCAGCATAGTAAATTGAAAACTCATTACCCATCATATGTAAATAATAAATCTTGATTCAAGCATACTGCATATAAATGACATATTTGTGAATAATCAAAAGTTACTGTTACGCTACCAATTAGTCACATTTCTATTATGATAAAACAAAATGTTTCATCAATGATATCACTGGATCATCTTTTAACAAACTGAAGCCCTCCTATGTCAAACTTAAAAAGCAATAGAACTCTCTGCAAAACTTAGACAAAAGGGGTGGAAATTTCTTACGAAGATAATAGGTGATGCATTTATGTGCTGCAAGTGCAACACTGTACAAATACAAGAATGAGTGACTGCAGGAATTCAGACAGCAGCATCCAGAAAACACTACGGTCAGCTAAAACATTTCCAGATTACAGTAAAAGAGTAAAACCAAGGAAAACCACGTTCTATGGTGGATTTTAATAATCTCAAACCAGACCTGCATTTCAGAGTTTCAGCAACAAATCTACATGTAGGCTGTCGCATTTGAAGACACACACATATTTCATATACATGTCTGTGTATGCATCCATCCATCTTATGTTTTTAAATCATCACAGAAAAAATGGCATGTAACATTTTACAATCCAGAAACTGCAAATGTCAAAGAATTAAATTTGAATTAAATTTGTATCACCATTCGTTGTATGCATCCACAACCACCAGTGTTGTGTGCCTCTATAACAGATCTGCGGGTTCAGAGAAGTTACCTCAATCTCCGGCGCACAGCGCACACCCTTGCATACCACCTGCTGTAAACTGCCTGAATTAGTTTGTTTATTATTTATTTTTTTAAATCTCCCATCCAGTCTCAGAGTCCAACAGGCAGGCAGCCACTGCCTCATGAAGCTGATGTCATCACACACGCCCCTGCGGGATACGGTGGCGTGACAATGGTCAGCCATAACTTGTAAATAAAAATAAAAAAATAAAAATTGGGATTTGAAGGGGCCACTCGTAAACTACCCCATTATTTTGCCCTCAAAACCTGTAAATATTGAGGAATTTGGTATGTTTGAGAGGTATGTCTGTGTGTCTCTCTATTGAGATGCCTATGACCAAACCATTTGGTTTTGAGGTGTACTGCCTTAGGGGTTAATTGTTGAGACACTGACATGTGTGTTATTTGTACTGGTGGTTTCTGTTTGTGTACCAGAATGTGTATGTTGTTTGTGCATGGGAGGTCTTTGGGCAGGCTTTGAATGAGTATCTCCGCATATGTGGGTTTGCATGTCTTGACCTTATCTTCTGTGAGAGGGGAGTTGTGTGTGCTGACAACCTGTTGTATGTCTTATTTGTTATGTGAGAGGAGTGATTCTCATTTCATGGCAGTTACATCTCTCACATACTGTATTTGTTTGCTTTAGGAGCAAGTGGTTGTCAGTGTACATGAGGCAATTACTACATTGCCTCAGGATGCCTATGTCAATCAGGTTGGCTGGAGAAATGGTGGGAAACTGTCCGTCCATTATAGTAGGTATACACTGTAGTAACAAGTGGGGATGGGCTAGTTGGAGTGTGAGACTAACAAAGATGGCTATTCTGTGGAGGGCTAAGGGTGGAAGACAGCATCAATGCTTCAGAATGCACAGCAGAGTTGTTCGCTGGGTAGCAATGCACAACTGCATTGCTCACAGAGAGGCAGTGGATCTAAGAAAGGTTCTCCAGCAAATATCAAGGGGAAAAATTGTGTTTCTAAGTGTTTGCATCTATATACGGCAGCACTAAACCCCACTGCTTAGTACACAGCTACACGCAAATGCAGGGATTAAATACAAGTGAAGTTAAACAGTTTTAACACAAACTAACCAATAGGAAAGCCCCAAACTTGAGCCTTTTTCCAGCAATCCCCAACTCAGATGAGTCCTGGGCTACACATTTCTGCCACAAGGGTGCAGGGGGGGCCTTCTTAATGCAGGGTGGCTGATTTTAGTGCTCAAATAATACCAAACAGCCTAGATTCAGCAAGTCTGAATCTAGCCTATGCTATGAAATACAGAAGTACTAGAAATTCAAAGAGCAGAAAAACAGTCACAGCCATAAAAACAGCAAAAAAGCAGAAGCAATTAATCAAAATGCAGTTCAAAAAGTATAATGCAAGCTTAAAGTATACTCATTTTTTTAAACAAAGTGGATGCCTTGGATTTAGTTTAGATTCATTCTAGATCTTTGGCTAATGTCGCCAAACTTGGATCAGCTCCGCCAAACTGAGTGCAAATCCGAGCAAATGCAGGGTAGGTTAGGTTTGAAAGGTAGAGTTAACAAGTGATTATCTATTAATGTAAGGTCAGACATAAGAAGAGCTTGGCAATGAGCTAATACTTTACTGAACATATTAAGACGGTAGACATTAAAATTACATAATGCAAATGTAAAATAAAGTGATAAGAATGAAATACCTGGATTATATTCTAACATTAGAGAGAGAAAGCCTAACCGAGATAAAGTCAGAACAACTGAGCAAATGGCAAAACCAGAGAATCGAACACTACAGAGGTTTTTAGGAATTATACAGTACCTTCAAAAGTTTGGACCTAATACAGCTGAAATAATGAATAGAGCTGAAAAAAGTGTGATAAAGGTTGGAAATGTAATTATAAAAAATAAAAGCTATGCAATTGTTTGGGGTTAACTTTGATATTTTGACTTGCTGTTACACTGTTCTATGGTTTAAACATCTTGTTAGTTTACAGAGACATCTATCAATTTTAATTATTCCTCTGTTAAAGTCTGCATTTATTAAAACTGTATTACACTGTAAACTAGCTTAAATAACTGAAGCTTTCCCCCACGCCTCTTCTGAAAAGAAGCACTGCCCAGTTGAATTAGCTTGGTAAACGAATGTAAACAAATATAAATAATTAGTTTACTTAAACTTAACTGCAGATACACCAATATTAAAATACTATGACATGAATAAACCAGTTGCATTGCAAATGCAAATGGATGCCAGTCAGAATAGCACAGCTGTGATTCTACAAGACAAACGGTCAGCTGCCTATGGATCAACAGCATTTACACATGCATAAAAGAGAAATGCTTGTATAGAAAAACATTAGTGACCATAGAGAATGGATGAATAAGCCTATGAAAAGATGTTCAGGTGAAAAAACACAACACAGCTCTTTCAAATCAACTATTGTTTTGTCACCTTTGAACATTAAGTAAATACACAACCTGTTTCTTCCCTGAAAGAAAAAAATATGATTATATTTATTCTCTTACTTATATTTTTGGCTGAGCCAGCATTTGACTGCAACTTTGCTTGAGTAACTACATGTTGTGTCTATTTTTTGAATGCATATGCTCACTGGAGTGCCCCTTTCCTGGGGTACAAACTGGTTAAGTGACTTGCTCAGAGTTGCACAGCAGGGGAAATGGAGATGGAATGATACAATCCCCGTTCTGTGGACACAGAAAGCAGCTCAGTAACAGCTCATTGCCTTAATTATCTCTGCCAACTGCCAGACTGCATTTCTAAGGTAATGTCATTAAATCTTTGATTTAAAAAAAATGTTGTCATTTGTAACTGTATTATTATGCAAAGAATTTCCAATATTCTGATAACTTTTTATGCTTCTCTTCTAAATATGCTCTATTCAACTTATCTGCTATAATACCATTCCTGACCTGGTGTGTTTACTTCACTTTCAGATCACCTTTCTTGTAGCCTCTGCAATCTCAGAGATGCCTTTTGCATTTTCTTTTACTGAACATCCTCAAAGAAAGCACCTAGTCAAGAATTAAACCACAAAAGCAAGATCTGTGATGCAACAGCATCAACCACAGAACAAAAGGTACAACAACTCACTACAGCTGTTAACACTAACAGTACTTTGAATTTACAATATGATAAGGAATGCCTCTGCATCTCAATAAGCATCTAAAACAGCGTTAGTAATCCAGCCTTGCAGTGTGAAATTTGAAGACTGCAATTAAAAAGGCATCGACATTTTAGGAGAAAAAAGAAATTCAACCCTGACTCAAAGTGCAGAAAACTATTAATTTTATCTCAAACAACTTAATATATAAAGTTTTGTAGTAAAGTAGAAATACATATTTTGTACTGGCTGAAAGTGTAGTTTGACTTGAAAATGTCATATTTCAATACAAAATGCCCCACTTTAAGCATCAAAAATGTAAAAAGTTAATAAAGTAAGACACACAGAAACACGAACAGAAAAAGTGTGAGCAATTGAAATCAGTCAACATGGACGGAGGTAGGGTCAAGTACCTGAAAGTACAGTCTGGATCAGAATGTTGTGCCCTAAAAAACGCATGTAAAATGATAAAAAGCCCTGATACTTTTATAATCTCTCTCTGTCTTATGGAAAGCTATGATACTACAACTCACACACCTTAATATTACACAAAGCAATGGAAAAGTGCAGTTGGGCATACAACTGTAGGTGTTTGAGTAGATCAATGTTGCAATACTTAGACTTGCTGCCATGCAGAGGCTTTCACCATCCTCTAACTGGTGGTCAGCAGTGCTGGCCAATGTCCGGATGTCTATAGTATAGTGTTACTGGTGGGTGCACTCTTTAAGGTCTTGCTTGTTAGAGGTAGAGCACAACCGACCTATCTGATAACAACCATCACTTTGCTGGAGCAGGGAAAGTGGGGGATTGATGGGTAGGATGCCTACCCAAACCCCATGGGCAGAAGAGTAGAGGGACAGGTGAAAGGGAAAGGTTACTGCAATACTAATCTACCCAAACATCTACAATTATGCTAAGTTACCCACACAGATATTCCTTTGCTTTGTGCCTTTACAACATGAACTTCATAGTCAATGTTGCAGTACTTGGTCTTTGGAAGGCTCTCAGAATTATGTTACTGGGGTGGCCTAGGGATACCAGGCTCTGATGACAGCACCAAGGTAGCAGTGTTTGGTAATAGTGTGTACAGAAGACCAAGTAGCTGCTTCCTGGATGGACTGGGTTGGTATCCCCTTCAAGAATGCTGAGACAGTTGCCTTTGCCCCTGGTTGAATGAGCCCCGATTCCCAAAGTATTTGTTTGCCATGATGTGTGTAATGAAAGGTGACACGACTAGCTACCCATTTTGAGACTGCCTGATTCCCCACAAGTCTTTCCCTCCTTACCTTTTGCAAATGCTGCCAAAAGCTTATCATCTGTTTAGGAATCTAGTCTTGTGGAGGTAAAGCCTTAGTTGTAGAAAGGTTTGTAGCCCGCTTCAAACGGTTCCCCAGAGATGCACATCTGGCAGAGGTGAGTGCCAAAGGCAGGGAAGTTTTCCAATTAAGTGGTTTAAGGGGAGGTGAGGTTGTTGGTTCAAAAGGTGGAAGTGTTAGTTTTTATAACACATAATTTAGGTCCCAAGTTGGTGCAGTGTTTGCTTCGGGGGCGTGAGACATAAGATGAGTCATTTTGAACTGTGAAAGCGCTAACAATAAATGTTTATCGTGAATGGATTGATTTTTATGCCTTTTTTCCAGCTGTGGTTTGGTTCAGCCATTCTTTCTACATCAGGATTAAGGCTTAGTAACTTATATTTAAATAAACTTATAAACTAACTACTGCACTCATACATGTTAACACTCGCTGTTCTCTCAAAATGGCACTGCTGCCTGCACATGTTATTTATATGCAAGTGCTTACACTTGGAAATGCTTCTTAAAGTTACAACACATGCTCTGTTCTACATTAGAGATGATTCAGAAATTCTATGACAATTTGTATACATCTGAGTAATTGACAAAGTAAGAAAAGGCACAAATGGAGACATTGATGGAAGATTTAACTATGCCAAAGTTACAGGAAGATGAGGCTTAAGAAAGGAAGAGATTAAATAAAAACTGTGATGTATAATAAATCAACATGAAGTATCCATGAACAGACAGTATTCCTGTGGAATTCTGGAAGTTAGGAGAGTAGGTTTTGTTTAATAATATTTTAAAATGGAGGGACACGATCAGCATCTTGGAAAGCTGTGGTGACAATAAAATACCCTTCAAACCCAGTTTCATGCAGACTGATTTCAATTTTAAACTATGACTATAAAGTGTTTGATGTCCAAGCTAGCTAAAAGAATGGCAAAGGTACTGCAAACCATCATTGTGAATAAATCTGTTCCCAAAGAAAGTAGTAATAAGCAATATACATTACTATGGTGTTTGTTAGCAATTCCCAGAAAGGTTATAACAAGGCAATGGAAATCTAAGTCTCCACCCTTGTTTGAGGAATGTCTAGAGTTAGCCACTATTTTGCGCAAGAGAGAGAAATACACAAAGTTGAAGAGTAATGTTAATTTTGGTTGCATAGTTAAGTTAGAGCTGTTGCTCACAAAATATGAAAAAATTAGATATTTATGAATGTTTTCTTGTTTACGATAACTGCTGAAAAATATTACTTGTGAATGTTTTATTCCCCTTCTTTGTAAATATTGTACACGTTAATAAAATTTAAAAAAAATCCTTCAAAAATGAATTGACATGACAAAAATAAAATATAAAATAGGTTATTTTGGCAACAGTGACGTGAACAGCTGATACAGAAATGTAGATTAGACTTACAAGCCAGATTGTTATCAAGAAATGCCGAGGATAGAAAAGAATGCAGTACTTAAAATATATACAGATGCAAAGTGCAGTATTTTGTCTAGAAAAAAAATGCTGAAGTGTCCTGGAGCTCAAAGGACCCAAAAGAAAGCTGCATGAACATGGGTAACATATTCTCAGTACCATGTAGAGAGACAGTGTCACAGGCTGTTGACAACTGAATAAGAAAACAGGATTTCAGATTACAACACTTAAAGATCAAGTGCCAAGTTTTTTTAACCATTTCTTTTTTGTTATAATTATGCCTCAACATGTAAAGTGTGCTTTTTTAATTTAAAATGTGTAGTTTTTACCTTAGTTACTTGTAATTAAGTTTAATAAACTGGTGTTTTTGTTTACTGTGTGGTGAGGAACTCTCCTATTACTTCCCGATTCCATGTCCTCCAACTCTGCCTTCTGATGAAGAAAGCTGTCAGAACAAGCTAAAGCCAGGAAACAGGACTGTGAACAAGAAAAGAGCTTTCTCCCAGGTAGAAGCAGATCAGAACAATACAACTGTAATCTTATATGATAATATACCAGCTGCTTATGCATTAAAAAAGCATTTAGTGATGCACAAAGGAGATATGCTCAGACAGAAAATGAACTGTTATCAATAGTGTGCAGTTTTGAGAGAGTCAATGAATAGATCCATGATAGAGAAGTAGAAACAGACCAGTTACTCAAAAGTAAATTCAGAAAGCTTTCATACAAGACACCGCCATGACTGCGGACGACGCTACTAAAACATCACAAGTATGATATGAGCATGAACTACAGATTTGGCAAATAATTGCTAATAGCCAAATACTTGCAATAACAGCAAGATTGCGTAGTGCATATTTACCACAGACTATAATGCTATTAAAAAGTAGAGATTCTTTGGGGAAATACACAGTTACTGATGACAGAAGAAAATGTAAAGGAATTCCAATGATGAAAAAGCACAGACAGAGAAATTAATTCAATGAAAAACTTCACACTGAATGTTTGGCTTGAGTAAAAACTTTTAAGAAGCTGTCTTGTTTTTCATAAGAAATGGTGTCCATGGCTTAATGTTAAAAAAATGACAAAATAATGTTTCCCAGTCAAATGAGAAGACACATGCCTGGTAATATACATATCACATTTGGCAAAAGTAAATTGTGAAAAAAAAAAAGCAATAGCTTCAAGGCAGTGACCACTATTCACTAGACTAGAAAAAGCAATACAAGTCATACAGCTGAAGAATGTACACCATGACTAAGGTCTAGAAGACGAGGTTTTAAATGATATGCTCCATATTGATCTTGTCAGTTAAAATAATCTTCATCCATGGACTCGGACAATAATTTGTTCCAGGTTAAAGAAATTGTGTGTTATAGGTGTACAATAATATTCCAAAATCCCTGATATAGAGAGACAAACAGAAGTGCAACAGTGATAAGTGCAATGAACTCTAGATTCTTAAAACAGGGAATACCTACT
The DNA here is from genome assembly GCF_019279795.1 of Protopterus annectens. Taxonomy (NCBI): domain Eukaryota; kingdom Metazoa; phylum Chordata; order Ceratodontiformes; family Protopteridae; genus Protopterus; species Protopterus annectens. Next base: position 469,542,267 of record NC_056729.1, read on the forward strand.
GTCATATTCGGCAATGATCCACAATACAAAAGTCAAGAATTCAAACATCTGTGCATGAGTGGAAATTCAAAAATAACACTCCAGTCCAGATGACTGCAATGAACACAGACAAGTGAAAAGAGCTATTCAAATTGTGAAAAACCCTATGAGTAAGAGCACTATCAGAAGCTATGAGGAATGTGAACTTGTACTTCTAGAATGCAGAACTATTCTACTGCAAGGACATCTCTTGTCAGCTCATTTACTAATGGTCAGAAGGACGAAAAGCAAATATGCTTGCTGACGCCTGCAATGTTAAGAAAAAAAAAAAACCAGGAGAGAGAAAGAAAAATAACTGTTACAACAGAAACTGTAGAAAATGACCATATGATTGGAGAGAAAAAAAAAAGCTATGAAACAGTCTGCAGCCTGAACTGAAAGTAGGTGATAAACCAAAACAAGCTCTTATTTTGTCTATAAGGAAGGTGGAAACTGCATAGGAGAAATTTCAGACATGTCTATACGACAAACACACTGAAGATCAACTAGAATATTCACAATCAGTACTGTAACAGGAAAATGGAGACTGTGATCGCCTAGAGGTAAACAGAGAGGCTTACTACAACATAACTCCAAGAAAAGCCAAAGAGCAGCAATAACTACCTGAAAAGAAAGATAATATATAGATACCATACCTAGTAAATATTCCAGACATGGAAGACCACTGAAGAAACCAGATATATGGACAATTCAATAAGTTAATCATGGCAGAGAGAGATGAAAAGCTGCATTTATTAAAATGTCTTCTGGATGTGTATAAAAGTATTATTTGATGTAAAAAGCAAATGATACATTTAGTACAGAATTAAGGTTAATTAAGCAGTGTAACGTAAAGCATGCTACCTCAAAGAATATATATGATAAAGCATGCATATATATATATAAATAACGAGAACAATATGACTGTAATATATGGGGAGTACAGTTTTAGCAACTAAAAGCAAACTATTAAGAAGCTTGATGTCATGTGGTAAGAGTGTTCAATATGACGCAAGACCTCAGGGAGGTTAGTCATACATCCTCAGTGTCACAGCACTGTTTAGTCACCCGCCAGACACCACAGAAGAGGAAGGACATTTCAAGTCTTCAGCACCGCATTTGACTGTACTACACAGTAAAGATTCAACAGTATGTTGGCAATGTTACCAACATAAAAAAAAATAAATGCAAAAGTTCTACAACAGATCTATGGGAATTTTGTACTGTTCAGATTGAGAGCAAAAACGGATAAAGATGTTGCTATGAAGAAAACATGGATAAAGGTACACTCACAGTTGCTTTGTTTCCTTTAGTTAAAATAATTGCCAATGTTTAAAAAACTTTGCTGATAAAGACCATATTACAGAAGGTGTAACTGGATAACAGCCAGTACACAGGACTTGTCCTATGTTGTCTTGGAACTGCTGCAAAACTATCTTCACAAGTGAACTGAACAGCTGAGATGAGGCACATTATTTATTACATGATCTAGGTATTACAAGATCTGTGAAAGAGAATTAACTTTTAGAAAATGCAAGGCAAATTTTTATGGCAGGGATGGTGTGAAAGGCAGACTGCTACAGGAGTAATAAAAGTGAAATGGATTGCTAATCTCAGAAACGGCAATACTGCCAGTGCTCAGATTTTGCACACCAGGAAAAAATAGAACATTAGAATGTCATTGGAACCAGCTTGGGGGGGGGGGGGGGGGCAGTGAGTGCCTGATGACTGTCTTGGCTCTGAGGAAGAGGGAGGTCATGTGATATCACTGATGTCCGTTAATCCACTGCATCTTGCGCACCATGAGCAGGACAGGTAAAAACTGTGTACATACCTTTGTGTGTATGTGCGTGTGTGAGAGAACAGGAAACAAGGATTTACCACCATATCCACTCTGCGTATGCCATGTGCATAGTGGTAGGGGGCTTTGACAATCCTGGAAACTTGCTGCTCAGCCTTCACTCAAGATAAAACAAAACTGCAGTGTGGATAACATGCAAATCTAGAGAAACTGAGTGTTCAGTGGCATAGAATGAAGGATAATTGGTCTCTTCAATTTTTCTAGATATGTCAAAAGCCTTTGACACCGTATCTCATCAATTGCTACTCAACAAACTTGCAAACTAGTCTCAACTCATCATGCCTAACTTGGTTCCACAACTACCTGTCAAACTGCCAACAGGCTACTAAATGGGAAAACAATTTCTCTCCTCTTCTGCCTGTATATACTGGAGTACCCCAAGGATCCATACTTGGGCACCTCCTTTTTAGCATATTCACCAACAACCTAAGTCAGTGATGGTTAGCAGACAGAAGGGCAAATCCTTCTGTCCAGTACCACAGTAATGCTTAAAACTAATTACTACAAGAAAGACCTCAACCCAGCCTGGCAACTGGAAACAGCAGGAATGAGGTGTTACCGCAGTTAAAATCTTTACAATATCTGGGATCAAGTAAGTCATACATGCTATATAAGGGGATTCATAAGCAGGTCTAGTTTATATGGGAGAAGATTACACAACTGATGTTTGTCTCGGCTTCTGTAAAATACTAACATTAGCCTTTTTGTTGCTTTTAGAGGATTGGCGATTATATTTCCTGTATGGGCTCCTTCAAAGATCAGATAAATAAAAGTATGACCTCCATAACACAGCGTACTGTTTACTGCACTGCCTCCTGTTTTCTTCAGCAAGAGCCTACATTCATTAACGTAATGAGTCACTCTGTGTGAAGCTGGTAATGACTGAATCTAAAGACAACAATAATTTTGCAAACTACTAATTTGAATAAGGTAAATACAAAGGTTCTCTGGATTATTAGACAATAAACAATCCAATCTAACAGCAGAATAAAGTGGGTCGGTACACAAGAGGACATACATCAGCATCCTAGCTAACTGCAGCACAAAAGCTTCTCTGTACGCCTCTAAGCTGCACGAGTTCACATTACTCTTTCTTTGTTGAAAAAAAATAAACCAATTCCTAGCAACCAAACTGTAGAACAGCCACTGATGCATGCAAAATTGAGCATTCACTTTTGCATACTGGTAAATATTAATCCACAACAAAGTGCAACACAAACAGCATCTTAATTGTACACGTTACCAATTTGTTGTTGCTGGAAAATAAAGGCCAAGTGTTGTAGCAGTCAGATATAAACAGTTTCTAACAAATGAATTTTATGTTATAAAATGGTCTTCAAACTTAACACTTTAAAACAATTAACAGAAACCTCACTAAACAATGATTTGTAATTACATATCCAATAAGGACCACACAAGTTTGCATATACTATAACTATAAACGCAGTAATGCAACTTAAAAAGTCAGTCTGTTAAAATATAAGCCATGTTGCTTTTCAGGGTAAGATGTGTTCTAATTATGGTCCAAAATGCCTTTGTAGGCTAGCCTGTTTTCCACTGTATAAAACTACTATGATTTCATCTCCTACTCCTATCTTTATTCTTCCATCTTCTTTCACCCCTCTTTCCTTTCATTACATCATCTATAATCAATGTCTGCTTTCACATGAAATGCATCACCTCTTCTCTTTCCTTTTTCTACTAAACCATTTCCTCGATCTTCCGTATAACTGATAAAGCAATGTTTCATTTTATAAGTTTGTATATAATTTTGACAAACTGTATACAAGTACAGTTGCACTACTCTACATAGGTACCTCTAACAAACATGTCTGCTTGCCACCTAAATGTATTGTTACTACGCTACTCAATCTGTGTGTGTGTTGAAACTTTTCACAACTGAACTCACCTGAAAAGGGGCTCATCAAGCCCAGTCAGACTATTCCAGTTAACAAACTTAAAAAAAATAATAAATAAGTTACTGGAGGTGAAACTACTAATTGTATCATTCCAGCTACAGTAAACTCTGCATAAGAATGTCATACGGCTCTATTGCACAATAAAACTACTTGTGTGAGACAGATACTAGAAAGTAACCAAAAAAGGCAGATATCACTGAATAAGACTTATCATGGAGATGAGAGTAATAAAGCTCACCCCTACTTGCTATTGTATTAGCTACGGAGTTGGTAGGGAAGAATAAGGATATTTATTTAACAGTTTGGTAACTGGCTAAATGGACTTGTCAACAGACCCTTTTCAACCACGACCCAAGCCAGAAGGCAGACCGAATAAACAGTTGAAAATGAGAGGCATGCAGAATTTACACAAACACAAATGCAAGAACATTTATACAAATTTATAAGCTTAATTACAATCATTATAATAACTCAAATATTACAATCATTATCTTGTACATTAGGTGTGAAATGAGTCATTGGCCTGAAATTATGAGCATGTGGAATCTGTAAACAACTATTCTTTTAATTTGGTTTTGAATGACTTTAGTGTGCTTTGCTTTCTCATCTCTGCTGAGAGTTGATACCCTTTTGTTGGGCCAAACCTAGAGAAAGCTCTTTCACCTGTACACATTTGATTGTGGGGTCTAACCAGCATTTGGCTTTCTTTTGGACTATCTTTCAAAGCATAGTTTTGTTGCTTAATTTGAAGTTTTGTCTTCAGAGGGCGGCAATGGCTCATTTATACCACTCTGAAGCTCTGGAAACCTAGCAGAAAGGTTGCTCTTTGGGTGACAGAACGTTTTATGCAATTGTATGTGCAAATCTGCACATTTTATTAAAAGTAGTTTATATTTTGTGAATATTACTACTTGAGTGTAGAGCTAATAGAGGCAAGCCATACTCAAGTGTGGGAATAAGTACATTATTAGCTACAGCTTTGTGGATTATAGGGGAAATGGGTAGGTTATCTTGTAGCAAAGTTTAAGCTGGTAACATTGCCCCTTCATTCCTACTCCACACATCACTGTCTCTATTTTTAGTTGGGTTTTTCTAGTATTGTTTTTTTTAAATAAAGGGTGCTTTGGTTTGCTTCCTTGTATATTTGTAGTGGAATATTTAACATATTGCACTTTTAGAAATGCTAGACAACAATGAAAAAATATAAATTATTGCGGAAGTAAATTATTTTGTGCGTGTTAACTAATTCCAGAAGGCAACTTTTGGCACTGCAGTACTTTTCCAATATTATTAGCAAGAAAGTACAGTTGTGTACCTACCATAAATGTAGATGTACGAGTGTATTCACTGTTGCAGTCATTACACTTGGGTTATCCTGCTGGCAGGCTACCCGCAGTCGGCCTGAATTCCAAAGTCCTGGTCCGGCGCCGGTTGCTGGCGCCTCTTCCCTGACGTCAGTGTGCCAGGGGGTATAAAAGATGCAGCAGACGCCATTTTCTTCAGTTTTTCTTGCCCCAGATGTCAGGTGCCCCCAAAAGGGTAGGCTAAAAAAACATTGCTTATAAAAGCATGCACTTTTAAAATAAACAATACCTTCATCTACAAGCAAATATACCACATAGGTTGTATAGGATAGAGAAGTACAGATAAGTCCCAGCAAAGAAAGGGGGATGGTGGGTGGGTAACCTGGACTGCAACAGTGAATACACTCGAACATCTACATTTATGGTAGGTACACAACTGTACTATGTTCATCATGTTTCACTGTTGCAGTCATTACACTTGGGTTAAATCCCAAAGCTGAGGTTGGGCGGCTGGGTCTAAATAGAATTAGGAGTGGCTATAAGGCCCTGCAGAACTGCAGTGGCAAAGCCTGCTCTGGATTTAGAGTAAAGAGATAAGTGGTAGTGCTTAGTAAAAGTGTGCACTGAAGTCCAAGTTGCAACCTCCACAATATCCTTGGTTGGCACTCCTCTGAGGAAGGCTGCTGAGGTGGCTGCTGCCCTGGTAGAACGTGGTCTAATGCCCTTAGGCACTAACTTGCCATGTTGTGAATAGCAGAAACGAATGCAGTGTCCTATCCATTTTGAAATAGTCTGCTTTGAGATAGCCTTTCCTTGTGATCCTGCAGCATATGCCACTAAAAGTTTCTCAGACTTTCTGAAAACTTTAGTTTTGTCCAAGTAGAAGTGTAGTTGTCTGTGTATGTCCAAAGAATGCAGAAGTCTCTCCCCTTTATTCTGTGGGTTTGGGAAAAAAGTAGGCAAATAAATGGTTTGATTAAGAGCCACACTGGACACTACCTTAGGCATAAACGTTGGGTTTGTCCTTAGAGAAACCCTGTCCGGATGGAAGATAATAAAAGGTTCCACAGCCATTAATGCCTGTAACTCTGAGACTCTTCTTGCTGAAGTTATTGCTAGGAGCAGAGCTGTTTTCCATGATAAGAATTTTATCTCAGCTGTATCGGCTGGCTCGAAAGGAGGCTGTGTGAGTTTTTCCAAGACAAAATTGAGGTCCCATGCAGGTATTGGTGATCTCCTTGGAGGTCTTATGTTTTGGGCCCCCTGAGGAACTGCCTAAGCAATGGATGTGAAAAAATAGGTGGGTCTGTATTGTAATGAGCTGAAATGGCAGAGGCATGGATCTTAATTGATGAGAAGGATAGGCCTTTGCTCAGCATCTCAGTTAGATATTGTAAAATCTGAGGTATATTTGGAACAAGCGTGTCAATTCCTTGTGCCTGGTTCCAAGCACAGAATCTCTCCCATTTTTCTGCATAAGATTTTCTGGTGCTGGGCCTCCTGGCCTCCAAAATAACATCCATAACCGCTTTAGAGAGAGGTGTACTCTGAATGGTTACACTATCCGCCATGCAGCTAGATTTAGGATTCTGAGTTGGCTGTGCAGGATCTGATTGCTTTGTTGGGTCAGTAAATGAGGAATTTGAGGCAATGTACAGGCTGGGCCTTGGGACAAGCTCCTTAGGATTGGGTACCAGTGTTGGCGTGGCCAGTCTGGGGCAATTAGTATCATTTGTGGCTTTTCTTGTCTGACCTTTAGGAGTATCTTGGGGAGGAGAGGCACTGGAGGGAAGGCATATACTGTAAGGTTGTTCCAGCTGAATGACAAGGCATCCACTTTCCATGCTTGTTTGTGATAAGTCCTTGTGCAGAATCTCTGAAGTTGGCAGTTGTGAGGGGAGGAAAAAAGATCCATGTCTGGGCATCCCCATTTCCTTGTTATCATGCTGAAGATTTGTGGATCTAGTTTCCACTCATGAGGATCCTTGAGGTTTCTGCTTAGTTCATCTGCCAGAGCATTTGTTTTTCCTGGCAGGAATTGTGCTTGGAGGTGTACTTGGTAGGTCAATGCTGTGTTCCACAAAATCATGGCTTGTCTGCAGAGGGGTAGGAATGTGTACCCCCCCTGCTTGTTTATGTACCACATAACTGTGGTGTTGTCCGTCTTTATCAACAGCTGTCCTGGATGAAGTAGGTCTTTGAAGGCTGTCAGGGCATTTTGTACAGCTAGCATCTCTTTTTGATTGATGTAAAGATGCCTTTGGCTTGGGGGCCATGTGCCCTGAATACATTTTCCTGCCATGTGGGCCCCCCAGGCATAATCTGATGCATCTGTTGTTAGTGTTTGCCTGGCTGTGGGGCTGTCCCTTGTTGTGGTGACAGGCCTGTGCCCACCATCGAAGCTCCTGCTGCAGGCAGGGAATGAGTGAAATTAATGATTCCAGGCTGTGGCAATGTTGAGTCCAAACACTTTTTAGATACCATTGTAGTTTCCTCATATGCAGTCTTGCATATGGAATTAGCAGAATGCAGGAGGTCATGTAGCCCAGAGCCTGCAGAATTTTTCTTGCAGATAATTGGGTCTTTGTTTCCATGCTTTCGAAGTAAGGAGTCAGTTGCCTTTGTTTGTCTGGCATGAGATAAGCCATCTGGGCAGTTGTATTTAAGCTTGCACCCAGGAATATTATCTCTTGAGAGGGTACTAGTTTTGATTTCTTTTCGTTTACTGTGTACCCTAGGCAAATTAGTAATCTTTTTACAAACGCCAGATGCTTTAGTAGAATGTCTTTGGTCTCTGCTTGAATAAGGCAGTTGTCCAAGTAGGGATATATTTGAATTCCTCTGTCTGCAAAATGCAATTACTGGTGCCAGGCATTTTGTGAAGACCCTGGGCGCAGTAGATAAGTCAAAGGGCAGTGCAGAGAATTAGTAGTGCATTGAGCCAGCTATGAATCTGAGGTATCTCCTGCAAGATTGTCTGATTGGGACATGCAGGTATGCCACTTTGAGGTCCAAAGTTACAAGCCAAGCCTTCTTACCCAGCATGGGCAGAAACTGTTGCAGAGTCAACATTTTGAATTTCGGAACGTCCAGAAAAGTATTTAGAATAGACAAGTCCAGAACTGGTCTCCATGCTTTGTCCTTTCTTGGTACTAAATAAAGTCTTGAGTAAAATCCTTGTCCCTGCTCTTGTTGTGGCACTGACTGAATAGCCCTCATGTCCATGAGAGATGAAACTTGTTTTTGTGCCTCTGCCCATTGATTGTGTGGCAGGTCTGGCATACCTTTTGCCTTTGGAAGGGTGTGAAAGTGAAACATGTAGCCCTGAGAGACTATATTTAGGACCCATTTGTCCTGGGTGATCGTGTGTTAATTTTGTGAAAATTGTGCTAGCTTTCCCCCTAATGGTGCTGCCAAAAGATAAATGCTTGGCATTGGCAGAGGGAAGTCATTGGGACTGTTTCCTATATAGCATTTGTCTTCTCTGCTTTTGGAGGTAGAAGCACCCCATTGTTTGGGCCTGTATGAGCCCTAGGGCTGTTGTCCGCCTCTAGGGTGTCTGTATCTGCCTCTTTGTGGCCTGTCTGACATGAGAAAGGACCAATTCTTAGAAGTCCAGTTCTTGCTAAATCTGGGTGGCTGTACCTGTAAGAAATCCTTCACTGTCTGCATAGATTTAGCTTTATCCTCCATTTTCTTCAACACCTCTTCTGCCTTAACACCAAACAAAGTATCATGCTGTAATGGAGCATCCAATAATTTTGCTTTAACATGATCAGGCAGAGTCTGTTCCTTTAACCAAGCATGCCTTCTAATAACAGAACCTGTTACAGCAGCCATGCAAGAGGCCTCCAGTGAATCATAACCACATTGCAAAGTATGTTTTCCCACTTGTTCAGCTGCATGCAATAAATCCTGCAATTCCTTGTTCTCAGAACATTCGGAATTTGTCAACATTTTCTGTTTTAACAGTATTGCTGATATTTAAGCATATGAAACTGACAATTTAAAGCCCTTACAGCCAAGGTAGCAGAAGTGTAAACTTTTTTCCCCCATCTGTCCAGTGCCCTAGAATCTCTATCTAAGGGGACAGGGTTTTTTTGCAGTAGCAGCCTTGACCCCTTTGGGACCCTGAGAAATAGTTTCTGGGTCAGCAGCAGGGTTTTTATATAGACATTTATGAGAATCTGGAACCCTGTAGTATCTGTCTGGCTTAACAGGTGCCGGAGGTAAAGAGTCGGGAGACAGGCTGGACTCTGAAAATGCATCATCTACAATGTCTAGAACAGGTGGAATAGCAAGAGGTCTGTGCTGAGGTAGTAGAAGAAAGTCTCTGAGCCTTTTCCTAGAATCTGAATAATCCTTGCTCTCCTAGTGGAAATGCTCCCTCATGGTATGCAGGGTTTCCCCCAAATGAGTAATCTTCAGGAGGAGAAGCTGAAGGAATAGATTCTTCAGCATCAGAATCCTCATAGGGAGGAATGGAGTATCCCTGTTCTGAAGAGGAGTCAGAGGAAATGGAAACCTGATCAGAGGAATCATATTCAGTATCTTGCCTAGACCTCTTATCAGGAGGGAGATGGGAACCCCTGATTAAAGTAATTACGTCTTCAGCCATTTTGAGCATCTGTTTCTTAGGCATGGAAGTCTGTCCTTGAGAATGCTGTACTTGTTTCCTTGTCTTTAAAACTGTTTTAGTCTTTGTCTTGGATGCTGAAGTAGGCTTGATATAAAGCTGTGTAGGTCTGAAAACACCCTCAGAAGCCGATGCCTGCTCAGCGGCTCCGGACCCATCTGAGGGATTAGTTTCCAAAGGCCCAATACCTTGAGTATCCAGAGGCCTAGTTGTCTCCACGTGGGAGTCGGAGGTGGCCTGTGGCTCTGAGGTAGCAGGGGTAAGGGGCTGTGAAAGTGCCTCACTGAGAACCGGCGACTGGCCTAGAAGAGGCTTCGTCATTGGTTTTGGACCTCGGATTCCTGTCCTTTCCTTTTTCCTTGCGTTTTTTATGAATTCCGGTCATCGGTTGTTCTGACGGCATTATATAGTTAAACCTTCGGCCAAAGTAATTAAAAGCAAAATTGTACCGACGCTTAATAGTGCATTGGTTAAATCTAGCACAAAACCGACAACTAGCAACATTGTGGTCAGGGCCTAGGCAAGGAATACAGTAAGAATGAAAATCCTTATGAGGTATTTGCTTCCCACAAGAAATACAATTGTTAACCTTTTCTGATATCGGTCTGGAGCAAGAAAAAAGTTTCCCAAACGGGGTACTTAGCTTTATAGTAGACTTCGGATCTGAAATTCAATTTCGAAAATCTCAGGAGTCTGCCAACCGGCACTTGCGAACTGCTTTTGCTTCGGGCACCGCGCGGCAAGAAAGACTGAAGAAAATGGCATCGGCTGCATGTTTTATACCCATGACGCACTGACGTCAGGGAAGAGGCACCAGCAACAGACGCTGGACCAGGACTTTGGAATTCAGTCCGACTGCGGGTAGCCTGCCAGCAGGATAACCCAAGTGTAATGACTGCAACAGTGAAACACGATGATAATCATCAGCACAGGGATGTAGCCAGCCTGTACTTCCCAAACTGGAACCATAATGTGGGGGATCCAAGTGAAGCTGTGACATTTTACGCTACAGACAGACACACACAACCAAAAGGTGGGGTACCTGTTCATTTGCTTGGCAGCACTGAAATTTGTGATGCACTTTAAAGCAAAATAGTAGTAGCATTAAATTTTACAAAAATTCAGCAAAGCAGCATTTACCATTGTAATACTATTCTGTCTGATCTGAAGCTGTAATATCCTACTTTGCATTTTATCATACAAAACAATTATTAAGAATGTAACCATTTTTCTCTGGTAACAGACACTATACTGGAATTGCACCATTTTGAAAGAAAATGTGACATGTGGAAAAGGAACTCAACAGTAAACAGTTAAGTGCTTTTGACTACAAGGTGAAAGTGCTTAACCATTTAATGCTAAGTTGTTGTTGTTGTCTTTCAGCTTTGTCCCGGTAAGGGGTTGCCACAGCAGAACTCTGGTCCGCTAATGATTGGCAGTAGATTTTTATGAAACGCAGAGGTGCCAGCTCGAAGCCCAACCTTCAACGAAGGCACGCCCATTTATACACGCATGTCTTTCAAACGGTACCCAACCACGGGGAGGACATGCAGACTCCACACAGAAGGCACTCCCAAGCCAAGCAGAGAATCGAACGGGATTTTTATTTCTATTCCATGTCTACACATTTTTGTAGTTAAACCAGGAGGTCTAGTAGACTTTTTTGAGGTACTCAGAGTTGTAATATTTTGCACTGCACTTTACAGAAAGAGTGAGGTTTTATTTACATGGTACTTAAAGTGCTGGCTAATACGTTTGCAGCTTGACAGCTCTTTTGACAGCTGCCAAACTGTTTTATGCAACAAGTCTTTCAACTCCTTAGCACATACAGTGTCACATTCCCGACTGCCTGCAGGCTGGACTCAACTGCCTAAAGCACAGAATCAGAGTGAAAATTAAATGGGAGAAAAAAATCTATATCAGCTAAACCAACAACAAACCAGCAGCTTCTTGCATTTCTTGTTCTGTTGAAGTCATTTTCTCACTTTTAAGGTGTTAATTACAGAACTCAATATTCTAAATTCAGTGCCACATTTAAGTTACAGTGACACAAAAGGCAGCCCACGAGTAGTGTTGCATCTATCTGTACATTAAGCACTGTCAGCGTTAATGAGTTAACAAATGTAAAATGATCTGCCAAAGTATGGCACTTGACATCAACTTTGACAGCTATTAAAGCATGTGGATTGTGCCCATTAGTTTCCAAACATGGTTATGGATCAAAAGCTACCTAAACAGGATTGTAACAGAAAGCTGGTTACCATGAAATAAACCGCATGCAAACTCCAAAAAAAGTTAACTTCACTATGGGGCACAAGACAAACAAAGCCCTCATCCTGCGACTTTGTTCTTGTTTTGCCACTGAAGTCTGCTGTTGCACCTATCTACATATTGGTCTCTCAACCCTTTTAACCTCATTCATGAGCAATACTCAAGATCCTCAAAAGGTTTGACTTGTGATAGCTGCTCATTTGTAGACAATAATTCAGGCATGTGTGCGAGAGAGGCATACTGCTTGAAGGTAACAATTCTCCTTTAGCTCCTTCTCAGTAGCAAACTGTCCACACAAGATCTCACTAGCACCTGACCTATAATCCTTATATCTCCAAAACAGGCACACTTGGCACCATGGTTGTACCATGAAATCATGTTTATTAATCTCACATATGGAAAATAATTTATTCACCTTGAACACATTACAGTTTCCTCCCACCTTCCAAAGACATGCAGTAGGTGGACTGGACACACTAAATTGTGTGCATGTGAGTGTGGTGTGGAAAAGCTACCACTGCAGGGCTAGCGACCCAGCAGTGTAAACCTTGGCTCTAGACTGTCAGTGATGAAGGGACACCCTGACCCCATATGCAAAAATGGGAAAAAGGGGTTGTGGATGAATACAAACAGAGCTCTTGATATGCAAATACCAGAATCAAATGGCATGCACTAGCAGCTGCAGGACCATGTACTGCTCTAGTAACTCCAGCAAAATATTCTCACACATACAAGCCAATTGCTTTCTCAGGATCTATTAAACACATGTAGACAATAGTGCCAAACTCCTACAATCCTTCCAAGCACAAAGAGGTAATCCAAACTTCCACAGCAAGAACAGAATCAGCACTGCTCCTCTGGAATCAGAACTTTGATTATTGCTGAAGATTCCTTTCCAGCACCACAGTAGAGGCCTTCCCAAGGAGGCCGAATATTGTGATCCCACTACAACTGAAGATACCTTACTGTCCCTGAAAGTGGGGACAACTATCCAAGGTTGCCAATTACGAGATACTGTTCCCAAATTCTACAAAGTATTGAAAAGGCATGGTAATCTCAACACCCCAACAATATTTAGCATATTCAGCATTGCCAGCCCGGTCTGTTTCACTCCCACAGCTCTGTCACCATGGAAATGCTTAATCAGTACTCTTACCTTCTCTATAGAAATGGACTAATTTCTGTGAGCTGCTTCTGGCACTGCCTCCTGAAAGGAGAACTTGCTCGGTGCATGGAGTTCCTCAAAGCACTTCTTCCACTCCTTGACAAAGTTCCCAGTTAGGTTAGTGGTTCTCCACTCCAGAACAGGACAGCAGGGGCAATGAGTTACTGGATGGTTTGAGAGAAAACCTCTTTTAGGCTATCCAAAAGTAATTTTTCAGTCACACTGAACTTCTTAGACACCCAGGTAGTCAACTTCAGAATGTATACTACAGGTTTCCTTCAAGACCTTTCAGTCAAATTGTAAGACCCCACACACACAGATGTAAACCAACACTGCAGAGAGAGAGAAAGAGAGACTCTTTCTTTAACTTGCCATTTCCCCTCACTAGTTCCCACCAGTGTGTTCTAGTGTTATACTCATCAATGCACTGCCCACATTTCAGTCATAATTCCTTGCTACGGCTATCCTAACTACTAATGACCAGAAAAAGGTCCATTTGAGCTTAATGCTTTCAACCTATTCCATTACATGGGACAGGCTTTTCTGAGAACAGCCTCAGTAAAAGTTTGGGTTTCCTGGGTCTGTCCAGGAAAGGGGAAAGTCTATTTTCAAGGTCTCTGTTGTACATTCAGGTAAGATCAACTATATCTAACTGGTACTTTTCAACCTAATATACAAGCTCGGAAACCTTCCACAGCAATGAAATGCAGTTCCCTTCCAATGAAACAGTTACTATTGTCATGTTCTAAATCCAGACTAATGCATCATGTTTCTACCTGGCACACGACTAACACTAAATTTAACCTACCCATCTCCTTTGCAATAGTTATGTAGATGTAGGCCAACCTCCTACAAGGCACACTGCTTTTTTGGTCTAAGCCCGATTTGGTTACATCGATCCATCCACCAAATGCTTGCAAAAGATGACCACTCCTAGGTTTGGTTTCAGCAGTGGGCCCCACTATTCCTGTTCTGGGACTGTTTTTTTTTTTTGATTCTCTTACGGAATCTTTAAAGTAGTAAAAATTTAGATCAGTCATTGTATGGCTTTTCTTCTTTGACCAACTTTTCAAAGGTGACCCTGCCAGAAGTACAGACAAAGACTGCTCTAAGAATCACAGGGGTGCGTAGCAAAAAAAATAAAATGAAAAGAGACTGACTTTGTTACGGGAACCATAGGAAGTTATGTACCTACCATAACGTTCCATGTTAGTTGTCTTCTTCTCGCCTTCTTTCTTGCTGGATGGGTTCGGAGCCGATCCTCGGCTCCGACTCGGCCAATACTAAAGCTCAAGAGCTAATTCCACCGGCTCGAGGCTCCCCTATATCCCACAATGCTAGGCGGTAACTACTCAGATCTCGTTTGATAGCTAGACCAAGCAATTCTAGTCTCCATAGTATGGAGAAGGGTAACCCACCTCTATATAAACCAGAGTGTAAGGTATCCTAGACCTAACAAAAGGGGAAATAGAGGTGGTAGAACATGTGGGAATGAAACTCTTCCAGAGGAAGATCACAAAATGAATTCCTATCAGTCTGTCCAGGCTTGGGGGAAGGAGGGTGGGACGCAAGAAAGAAGGCGAGAAGACAACTAACATGGAACATTATGGTAGGTACATAACTTCTTAATGTTAAGTTGTCTATCTCGCCTTCATTCTTGCTGGATGGGACTGCGTCCCTAGCACCTTATCCCGGGTGGCCTATCGGAACAGACTCTTGAGAACAGTGGAACCAAAGTTGGCACGGTTTCTGGAGACCATGTCCAATTTGTAATGTGAAATGAAGGTATGAGGAGAAGCCCAAGTGGCTGCTGCACAAATGGAATCTATTGGCAGCCTGTCCTGAAAAGCTACGGATGTAGCTAATGCCCTAGTTGAATGAGCTCTAGGTCTTGAAGGTAGTTTTTGATGTCTGATCTCATAGATGAAGGTAATTGTAGAGGTGGGCCATCTAGAAATGGAAACTTTAGTAACTGGAAGGCCCGATTTCCCTTCCGCATATGATAGAAAAAGCTGATCAGATTTCCTGAATTGTTTAGTCCTGTCTAAATAATATCTAAGTTGGCGGTGAACATCCAGAAAATGTAGCTTTTGTTCCAACCTGCTGGAATAGTTAGGGAAAAAGACGGGGAGATCAATAGTTTGGTTTAGGTTGTTTTGAGAGGAAACCTTAGGTAAAAAAGATGGATTAGTACGGAGGGATACCCTATCTTTGTGAAACACTAAGTAAGGAGGGCGGCTGCACAGAGCATGGAGTTCAGATATCCTTCTCGCTGAAGTTATGGCTACTAGGAAAAGTGTCTTCCATGAAAGCAACTTCAGGGACATGAAGCTGCTGGTTCGAAAGGGGGAAGGATTAAGGATGCCAGAACCAAGTTCAAGTCCCACTGAGGCGGGGGATCTTTGATTGGAGGTTTGAGAAGAAAAACGTCCCTTAAAAAGGCTTTGCAGAGCTTGTGAGCCATGATGCTAGACTCCGAGACACCTACATGATAATTAGATATAGCAGCCAACTGAACTCTAATGGTAGATGAAGAAGAACCTAAATGAAAGAGTTCTGCTAGAAAGTCTAGAATAGACTAGATAGGTGCAGTGAAGGGATCTATATTTTTTGATGTTGCCCAAAAGTAGAAGCGTTTCCATTTGCTATTATAAATCTTCCAGGTAGAAGATTTATGAGAGGCTATCAAAATTTCTCGGACCGAGCGAGATATTAAGGGAAGCCTGGCTAAGGTCGGAATCGGAGAAACCATGCTGTGAGGTTGAGAGAATGAAGAGATTGGTGCAGCTGGCCCGATTGGTGGGTCAACAGATCTGGCACTGGGTCCAGATGCCAAGGCTGCTCCAAAAGGTAATGATGAAGGAATGGAAACCATATCTGTCGAGGCCAGTAAGGGGCAATGAGGATCATTGTCACTCTCAAGGTGATGGCTTTCTGAATTAGTTGAGTTATCAGTGGAAAAGGGGGAAAGGCATACAGAAGTCCCCGGGGCCAATCGTGGACTAGAGCGTCTCTGGTGGGATGGCCTGGTAATGGGAAGAGAGTGAAGAAGTCGTGACACTTGCTGTTTTGGGGAGTAGCAAAAAGATTGCAGCAAGGCTGGCCCCATCGTTGGAACACTTCTTCCAGTACTGATTTCTTCAGAGACCACTCGTGGGGCATGAGAATTGCCCTGCTCAACTTGTCTGCAATCACGTTGGACTTCCCGGGAATGTGCGTTGCTACCAGAAAACGCTGAGAAGAGATCGCCCATTGCCAAAGTCTGAGTGCCTCTCGACATAAGGGGTATGATCTGGTTCCGCCTTGTTTGTTGATGTACCACACTACGGACATGTTGCCTGTCTAAATTGCAATAGTCCCTGTGGGAAGAGAGTCATGAAGGGCTTGCAACGATAAAAGCACTGCTCTCATCTCTAAGACATTTATCTGCAAGTGGCACTCGAAAGGTTGCCACGTGCCTTGGACTGTTCTGCCCTGATAATGTCCCCCCCCCACCCGATCAGGGAGGCGTCTGTTGTCAACGTGGCGACTGGGGGGGGGGGGGGAGTGAAGGGTCTTCCTTGGAGAACCTGAGGTGATGTGATCCACCAAGACAGCTGATTCTTGCATGATTGAGTTAACAATATGGTGTGGGACATCGGGAGCTGTTGGAAGGACCATTGAGTAAACAGCATCCATTGGAGGATCCTCATGTAGAAGCGAGATAAGGGGAGAAGGGGGATAGCTGCTGCCATGAGTCCTAATACCTTCAAAACTAGTCTGGCTTTGACTTTGTTGCACTGTAAGAGAAGGTAAACTTGTTTGCGGATGTCTGACACTCTCTGTTCTGTAAGTCTGGCTGAAAGATTGAGTGTGTCTAATGTGGCGCCTATAAAGGTAATAGATTGACAAGGCGACAAGGCAGATTTTTCGAAATTTATTGAAATGCCTAGAGCTTGGCAAGTTTGGATAGTGAAGTCTCTTGATAGAAGTAGTTGATGTCTGGTGGTGGCAGTAAGGAGCCAGTCATCTAAATATGGAAACACCTGGAATCCTTGACGTCTCAAGTGAGCCGCGACCACTGCCATGCATTTGGTAAACACTCGGGGGGCTGTAGTGAGACCAAAGGGCAGGGCTCTGAATTGATAGCGACTGGCTCCCAGCCTGAAGTGGAGAAATCTCCTGGAGCATCTGTTCATCTTTATATGGTAGTACGCGTCCTGAAGCTCTATCGAGCACATCCAATTGTCCTGACCCAAGAAGGGTAGAATGGACTGTAGCGTGACCATCCGGAATTTTGTTTTTCTGACATACTTGTTTAAGTTGCTGAGATCCAGTATGGGTCTCCAGTCCCCTGTTTTTTTTGGTACCAAAAAGAATTTGGAGTAGATTCCGGATCCTTGTTGGTCTGCTGGGACTGATTGGATAGCTCTTTTTGATAGCAGCTTTGAAATTTCTAGTGCTGCTTGTTCCCTTAGACTGGGCGGAACGTCTGGAAGGGATCCTTTGGGTTGGGATGGAATGTGAATAAAGGGAATTTTGTAACCCTCGGATATGATCGACTGTACCCATTTGTCTAGTGTAAGGGAAAGCCAGGCTTTTGGGTACAGGGATAATCTTCCCCCGACTGCCTCCGAAGGTGGACAGCCGGGCAGCACCTCAGTGATGCTGAAAGGGTTTATCAGAGAAAGTTTCTCTGCTACCCTGGTTTTGCGAACCTCCTCTGCCTCTAGGGTGGCGTCTATTGTTATTCCCCCCTCTGCCTCTAGAGGGGAATCAACCTTGTGCATCAGATGAGACTCCCTGGGTTTGTTTGCGGAACCACATCTTTCCTCCCTTCTGACCTTTGGGATAAGGCCTAGAAGGGGTAGAAAAACGGACTCCCACGGCAGAGAGACTCTTACCTTCCACCTCGCACCTAGTCAATGTATCCTTCACCTGAGGACCAAACTAGGATGATCCATCAAAGGGGGAATTAGTGAAGGATGCCTTGATAGGGTCCGCAAAGTTGCACAGCCGCATCCAGGCGTGACGTCGTAGGGCAACGCCTGTGCCTGCGGCTCTACTCGCCCCATCCGCAGCATATGAGATAAGCCACATGGAGGAGTTAACAATGGAGTTCAGGGTTGCCAACTGGGAGTTCATTCTGTCTTGGAACCCCTCAGCTGTTGGATCCTTTACCTCTTCACTCATATCCTTGAGTAAATCTCTCTGGAGACGAGTGAAGTGACATAAGTAGTTCAGCGACCGCATTGAAAAGGTCACTGATGAGAACATCTGCTTACCGTACCTGTCCATGGTCCTAGATTCCTTATTAGGAGGATGGACAGGTACCGAGGGGTAGTGGCTGCTGCCACCACCATGGCATAGACGGGGACGGCTTTAGATAAAAAATCTTTATCTCTAGGGGCAGTAATAAACTTAGACGGCCTCCTCGGGGTGGGTTCCACTGAATCAGGAGCCGTCCAGGCCTTCCTTACCACCACTTCCATAAGGGGGTCAAAGGGAGGGGACACCCAGGAGGTAGAAGGGCAAGAGCCAAACGCCTCAAGGTACACTGACTCATCCTCTGAAGGGTTAAGGGCTGGCCAGTTCCCCCTCTGTTTCAGGATCTCAAGGATGTCAGCAAAGGAGACATCCTCAGAGGGGGATCGAGGGGAACCTTCAGATTCCTCTAAGTCAGTGTCAGAGGTGATAGACTCAGGGGAGTCAATGTGCTTCCTCTTGCACTGCCTCTTCCTAGGGGGTTCTCCTACCGGGTCAGGAGAGGCCTCGGAAGAGGAGGAAATTCCCAATGGGGAAACTTGAGGAGTTGGCTCTCTGCGGTCTGAAGCAAGGGTGTGGGTAGAAATCACCTCTGGCACTGATGATGGAGGGGCTGATGGAGCCGACTGTGGGGCAGACACTGGTTCTAGCACGCTCTGCATGACCTCGAAGGCACCCCTATCGGGCAAGGCCGGAGGTCCCCACTCCGAAGAGACCAGGATCCCCCCCCCGGCACCGACAGGGATGGCTCCGAGGCCGATGTCGGAGCCGAACTCACCAGCACCGAAGCACCGAGAGGGAGAGCGGGGTCGGACAAGGGTCCAATGCCACTCGCCCCCTCAGAGCTGACGAGGGAAGCTCGGCGCCGAGATCCCTCCAAAGAGGAGATTGGAGCAGACGACGGAGCCGAAAGGGAAGGTATCGGATCCGACGCACCGACAGTCATGGCTCCGATGAGCCCTGGCTCAGAGCTCAAAGGAGTCGGAGGAGGAACACATTGAGGGACAGAAATAGCCACTGACTGATGAGTCGGGCTATGAAGCATTTGGGCCAGCGCCTCGGACTTGAGAAGTCTACTCACTACCCTTTGCAAATCATGGTCAGATAGCCTGGAAGACCGTGAGGAATGCGATCTATGGCTCTGCTCCGAAAGAAGAGGGGATCCTGGTGCCGAGTGAACGGAGCCGATGGAGGGAGACCTAGATCTCTTTCTTAAAGGTTGCTCCAATAAAAGTATCGGAGCCAACTGAGTCTTATCAGCCTCAGCTCCGGCCGGAGCTGAGGTAATAGTATGAGGCTTGGAAACATCGGCTCCAGCCGGAGCCAATGTTGAAGCAGTTTTGATGCTTCCAGAGGACAGCTCTGAAGCCGGAGCCGACTGTCTGGAAGTCTTAGAAGGCTTCCCCGACACAGACTGGGTCGGGGGGCCTTCAGGCTTTAATAAGCCACGCAAAATCAATTTATTTTTGCGTTCCTGCAGGACTCTGGGGCTGAAACCATGGCACACAGCACGAGTCCTGCAGGTGCAAAGGTCCCAGACAATACACACAAGAAGTGTGACAGTCTGTCAGAGACATTTTCTGACAGCACGAGTCACACTTCTTGAAGCCTGAGACCTTGGAGTCCTTAGACATAGTAAAGGCCTAAGTAATAAAAACACTCACACACACAGGCCTTTAAGAAAATATAAAATTCCAGTCACACTAAAGGACTAGGAGAAGTAAGGGAAGGGGCCTAAGGCCTAAAGTTAAAGGGGAATAAAGGGAGGGATTATGGGCAAAAGATGGTGAATCGATTCAAGGAAAAGATAATTAAAACTAAAAGTTATACTAAGAAAGTAATAGGGGTCTAAAGATTGTGAAAATAGAATCATTTTTCACTAACCTGCCAGAGCCGGTAGAAAAGCACCTCGTCAGCTAAGCGGCAAACGAGATCTGAGTAGTTACCGCCTAGCATTGTGAGATATAGGGGAGCCTCGAGCCAGTGGAATTAGCTCTCGAGCTTTAGTATTGGCCGAGTCGGAGCCGGGGATCGGCTCCGAACCCATCCAGCAAGAATGAAGGCGAGATAGACAACTTAACATTGATAATTTTACTTGACAACCACACTTCCCAAATCTGAAGAGCAGATCAGCAGATTAAGTGCTGGGGGAGGAAGTTTTTTTTTTTTTGGGGTAGATGGGGGTGGGGGTGGGGGGTGAATGGCTTTTGTCAGCTCACCTGTGCCAGGGGAGAGATGCAGTCTGGTCTGCTGCTAGTGGATCTTGCTGAGGATAAGAGAACAGTGTGAAGCATACACACCGGGATATGCGCTTGTGTTATACTAATCTACAATCAGCAGAAGGCCCTACAGGAGATGTGCCTGCTGGGGGGGGGGTGCATGTGCATAAGCATGCACATTCTCCCAAAGGAGGACACTGCTGGGGACCTTCTTGTAAACAGCTATGTACATCGGCCCAACTGGGACACCTCTAATGGCTAGTGAATGACAGTCTCCGAGTTGGCCGTCACCCCAAGGAAAGAAGAATGAATGGCCCTAATAGGCTATGAATAGGCTGACAGCTGGCAGGTAAAAAGAGAGCTTAAAATAAATAATGAGCTTGTTCCTTAAAGGTGTAATGTGGTAAGGTAACATTGTGAGCCACATATTCATGTGATACAGAACTGTAGATAAAAACTATGATTCTACAGGACTTGGTCTAAGTTCAGTCTGCTGGACATGGACCCCATCTCCAGGAAAATGTCATGACTCAATAAATATCCCACTTCAGGAATATGAGAAACCCATAGCACTTATTAAACATGCACTGCTTTACAGAACCATTGTCACATTTATGTTACATAGAGCAGCTAAGCACGTATGCTTGCTAATGTCAGCACAGTTACCCCCCCCCCAAAAAAAAAATGTTGGAATATTTACAGGACAGCTTTGGAATTAAGGTTTACCCATGGGATACTGAACACCCACATACATAAGTCTTCAAGTTAGGTCCATGCCCAGCAGACTGAACTTAGACCAAATCCTGTAGAATCATAGTTTTTTAAACTTGATTTCTGCATTAGTAACTGTATTTAGAGCACAACCTAGAGCTGTTTACTGAATTTTCTGTTTGCACTTATTTTTAAAATCATTTTTTTCTCAAAACTTGCATTTTATCTGTCTTTGGCCTAGCACTCTTGTGTGGGGTCATTTACTGCACTGTTATAACTTGTTGATACTTGTGAACTTCTGCTATCTCTGAAAAACCAAAAAAAAACAAAAAAAATCTTGCTTTTTCCCACTTTTCTGAGATTTAAAAAAGTTCAGTTACAGGCTTGCTGTTCTTGAACTGTTTGTAAGTTTCTGTGAGGCCATTTTTTGCTTGGGCTAAAGGGAAGTCTCTCTGTTGATCAGTGGCAGTGAAAACATTGAGCAGCCTGCCTGCCCCTGTGGGAGTGGTTACTGACTTGAAACTGTAGTTTTATTGGCCATTTTGGGTCAATTCCAAAACTCCTTCATCTTCCTCTCTTAAAACCCTCTTTTGCGCGGTTTTGTGCATAGCGCAACAGCGGGCAGCGCCGCCTAATTGGGTTTAAACTATTCCTGGCTCCACAAAGTCTGCTCTTCACTTTTTCTCTTAGAACTGCTCTATCTCTCAATTTAAACACCATATTCTCATTCTAAGGCCCTTCACTGGTCCAATTAAGTAATCCTACAAGTTAGCACTATTAAACCATAAGCACTACTTACTCTTATACTCTCTACGATTACCCTGTCCTCTATTGGTCCGTCTTAAATTCAGTTTCCCTATATTACTCTAGCATGTCCAAAGGTCAGTCAATGGTTTCCTCTCCAGTCCAGCTGGTGAATCTGGGAATTTTGAGGCAATGTTACAACTGTCTCATGCACACGGACAACCCTCTCCTCCTCCAAACAGGTTCAAATATATGTGAAAGATGCAACTATTTAGCCAAACTGGAGGCTGAGCTCTCTCATCTCAAAACTGGTGTAACCAGTCAGGAGGAGAAGGTAACCTCACACAACACAATTCCAGTATCACATAGTCCCACCACATCAGCGAACCAAACACATAAATACACAAAAACATAATCGGAGGCTCTAAATAAAAATCTACCTAAGCAACAGAGACCTCCAAAGCAGACATCCAAGCAAACGCTACCTCAAAACAAAACACACATAACCCACAAAATCAGTGTGCCAAGCAGCCACAGCCCTTAAGGCTGAATAACACACCTGATACTCTTGTAATAGGTGACTCTATTGTCAGACACACTGACGTCCCGCTCACCAGGCTGAATAAAGAGAAGGTCACGGTGAGCTGCCTGTCAGGTTCTAGGATCCGCCACATAACGCAAGCACTCAGGTCACTCCAAAGCAAATACAAATATGACTCCGTCATTGTACATGCTGGTGTGAATGACCTGAGACGTACCTCCCTGGACTACATGAAAAGAGACATAGAGGAGCTCTCTGATCATGTAGCCTAGGCTGGTATGACCCTGACCTTGAGCAGCATCTTACCCTCACCTAGAATGATGCCACAGTACAAAGACAAAATCATCGATTTTAACAATTGGCTAAAATTTTGGTGTCATTCAAAGAGG
This sequence comes from Protopterus annectens, assembly GCF_019279795.1. Classification (NCBI taxonomy): domain Eukaryota; kingdom Metazoa; phylum Chordata; order Ceratodontiformes; family Protopteridae; genus Protopterus; species Protopterus annectens. The sequence continues at coordinate 469,565,289 of NC_056729.1, forward strand.
ATCCAGTGTCTGTCAGCCTGGGATGACATGCTCGACAAGCCACGTTGCTTCGCTAGGGACGGCTTGCACCTGTTACCACTGGGCTTTCGGATATTGGCAAAGGCTCTTGCCACCCCATAGTGCCTTTTTTAGGCAAGGCTCAAAAGTCAAACCCACCCCCATAGACAGCACAAGGAACAAGAAACTAAGGGTAATGCTGCTAAACGCCAGAAGTCTTAACCTCAAGATGCACACTCAAGCTCTCCTCAGTATGGAGAACATCGATATCTGTGCAGTGACAGAAACCTGGTTCAAGGCTCCAGAGAGCACCCCAGCACTACCAGGCTATACCTCATATCATGCTTTTCGGCCCCAAAACCTGGACCGAACCACAAAAGGAGGGGGAATTTCCATATTTATCTAGGATATCCACACCTCCAGGTTAGTGGCATTGCACAAAGTATCGGAGACCATCCATGTGCAACTAACAGTGGGCAAGACTGCTTTTCAGTTTATAGCATCCTACAGACCACTCTCTTAAAGTCAGGAATCCCGCTCGGCTTTCCTGAAAACATTGGAGAACATGAAGATCTCTCTGAACACCATTATATTGGGCGACTTCAACTACCCAAACATTGACTGGGAGCACTACTCAAGCCCCAGCACCTTAGCCCAAAGGTTCCTGGAAATTATAAACTCAAATGCTATGGAACAACTAGTCACCACTCCCACAAGAGGGGACAACATACTAGACCTGATCATTACCAACATGGGGACTCTATGCTCCACACCAGAAGTATATCCCTCATTGGTAAGATCAGACCATAAATTAATTTCACTGGATGTCCACATCCCGACCCCACCCTCAGCCCAGAAAACCACAGTGAAAAACTTTTCAAAAGCGAACTTCACACTTCTCAAAACCGGGACAGTGGAATCCTTCAAGGCCCCAGGGCCAGTGGAAACTATGGCCCAAACTTCAGAATCCTATATAAACGCATTCTATGGACATCTCCAAGAATGCATGGATCATGCTATCCCAAACAAAACCAAGACCCAATCATCCAAAGGCAGGCGTCCAGTCTGGTGGACCCCTGCCATAAATAAACTGTACAACAGGAGGAGGAAGCTACTACATGATAGAGCAAAATCCCTAATAGGAAAGGCATCTCTGATCAGTACTAGCAAAAAATTACGATCCCTCATAAAATCCTCCAAGGCCAGCTTCGAGAGAAAAATTGCACAGGCCACCAAAGACAACCATAAGGCTTTTTCAGTTATGTTAGAAACCTGGGATGCAACTCCCAGACTTGTTCTGAGTTGATTCTAAATGACATAAAATACACTGAACCCACAGACATCACCAATATCCTGGCAGACAGGTTCAGTGCAAACTTCTCCACCCCCTCCCCCCCAAAAGAGCAAGTATCTATCCTGGCAGAGGGCTGCCTCCCAAACATCTCTGATGCTCAGGTGAAGGCCGCCCTCTCCAAAGCAAAAAACATTGCTTCCATGGGACCAGATGGCGTCCCAGGTTGCGTCCTACATGAACTCCAAGAGGAACTAATCCCTCAAATAAAACAGCTATACAATCTCAGCCTCACTACAGGATATGTGCCCAGAGAATGGCGTACAGCAACAGTGGTCCCACTCCACAAAGGTGGAGCCTCTACAGACCCTGGAAACTATCGCCCCATAAGCCTGACTAGCCTAGTCTGCAAGGCTATGGAGAGGATCATCATGGAGCTCATAAACAAAGACATTGGGGACCTACAGACACTAGATCCTACCCAGTTCGGCTTTGTCAAGGGCAGATCCTGCCTTTTGAACCTGGTTGACTTCTTCAAAACAATCACCAAAGCCATAGATGAAGGGAAGGTAGTCCACACAGCCTAACTGGACCTTGCAAAGGCATTTGACACAATACCCCACTCGGGCATCATAGATAAGCTATCCAGCTTAAATATAAACCCCTATGTCACAAGATGGGTCGCAAACTGGCTCAAAGACAAAACCCACAGAGTGAGAGATGCTGGAGCCATGTCAGACTCGAAACCGGTCACAAGTGGCGTCCCACAGGGTTCTGTCCTGGGACCACTCATGTTCGGTATATACTTTTCCGAGGTACAGGCAAACGTGGGAGGACCATGGCTCACCAAGTTAGCAGACGACTGCAAACTGGGCGCCATAATCAACTCTCCAGCTGACACAAACATCCTTCAAAAAGGTCTCACAGAGACAGATAACTGGTGCCAGTGCCATGGTTTAAAGCTAAATGCCAAAAAATGTACAGTCATACCCTTTGGCAAAAACAATGTGCCCACAAATTACCACATAGGCGGTAACCCATTAAGTACAGAGAAAGTTATTAGGGACCTGGGGACCCAAGTTGATAGCAATCTCTCCTTTGAAAACCACATTGCCAAAGTGGTGAGAAAGACCTTCTACATAGCCCACCTCATCACAAAGGGTTCCACATCTAGATCAAGAGAGGTAATCGTGCCGCTTTATTCATCCCTCATCAGGCCCATCATAGAATACAATGCCCCCTTTGGGATGTACCTTACCTGACACCTGCAGCAATTAGAAAGACCCCAAAAGTATCTCACCAAGAGGATCAAGGGTCTCAAACAGATGCTATATGCTGCTCGGTTAAACAGCTCTACTCAGTTGCATACCGCCTACTTCGAGGCGATCTATGCCTGACATACAAAGCTATGTCAAATCCAGAATTAATGGACATGCTCCACCTCAGTAAATCTAAATCCCTTAGAGCCACATGCTCGAGGGACTTGAACCTCAGCACAGAAATAAATAGAACTTGCTGGGGGGACAGGTTCATAACCAAGAGGCTCCCTTTGCTCTGGAATAGAATTCCAGTTCATGTGAGGCAGAGCACCTCAATGAATCTCTTCAAGAAGAATCTCGATAGGTGGATGGGGGATCATAGGTTTGTCCCAGGGATTACTCCCGTGTCACTATTAGACAGAGGCACAGTAAACTAAACCTTAAAAAGGGCACAGTATACTCAAATCAAGGGGTGGTGTAAGCCATACAGAATCGGGCTAGGCTTATAATTGCCCCAGGGCAGATAGCCTAGTATGAACCTATGAACCTATAATTAAGAAACTAGTCCAATGAGTGTTTAAGGCTGCAGCTACAGTTTCAGAATTGCTTGACAGTTGACATTTTGTTAAGAATCTTGCTTAAGATTTTACAGAACAGATGAGCAAGTAAGTACTGCAGGGATGAGCACATTAGAGCAGTAAATATTTGTGGTACAGAGAAAGAGGAAACAGAGTAGGAAAAAAACGAAGTCAGTTACAATGATGTGTAGCTTCCCATGTGAGAATTTTCAGGAAAAGTGTTCACTTCGGTGTGATCAGAGCTCTTTTATTTTTCTAAACATAGCCCCTGCTTAGTGGATACACAAAGCTTTCTGGTGCCGAAGGTTTACATTAGGGATTTACAGACACTTCCTCAAGTTTCACTGTAGGACTGATAAGCTAATGTCTTCGGATTCCAGGATAAAGCTTCCTCATCTTATTCCAGCTGCCAGAAAAAATATTGATGCTTTCATACTCATTTTCACCAGCAGAAGAATGAAAGCCTAAAAGCATTCTACCTGCCTATGTGAAGTAAACATGCCCTTCAATCACTGGTTCCCTTCCACACTTGAAACAGTGACAATTTAAGACAGCCAAAAGTTCCTCAGCAGCTACGTGTCATATAAAAATATGTATTGTAGTTAAATTTACATTTTACACATTTAGGCTGTGGATCATCAATGACTTTCCGGTTACAAAATGTGTGCAAGAGAAAAGTACAGTTGTGTACACTTACATAAATGTAGATGTTCGAGTGTATTCACTGTTGCAGTCATCACACCTGGGTTATCTGCCTGCAGGTAGCCCTCATTCGGCCCGAATACCACAGTCTTAGTATTTCTCCGTCAGATGCGTCGCTTCTTCCTTGACGTCAGGTCGTCAGGGGTATAAAAACAGGCAGCAGACGCCATTCCATCAGTTTTTCTTGCAACAAATGTCAGGAGCCCCCAAATAGGGAGCTAGTATATGGTGTGGAAACCACTACCAGTAAAAAGTAAATGCCAATACCATTAGGAATAGCCATAGAGAGGAGAGATGGAAAGATAGAGAAAACCAGGGGGCTGGAGGGAGGGGAAACCAGGAATGCAACAGTGAATACACTCAAACATGTACATTTATGGTAAGTGTACACAACTGTACTATGTTCTTCATGTTTCACTGTTGCAGTCATTACACTTGGGTTGATTCCCAAAGCTGAGGAAGGGTGGAGGTAGTCAAGAAGAGTTAGGGCTGGCTAGTAGGCCCTGCAAGACTGCTGTAGCAAATCCTACCCTGGATTTGGAAAAGACAGGTAAGTGGTAATGCTTGGCGAATGTGTGTGCAGAACTCCAGGTTGCAGCTTCCAGAATGTCCCTGGTAGGGACTCCGCTGAGAAATGCTGTAGAGGTAGAAGTAGCCCTAGTGGAATGTATTCTGACCCCCTGAGAGGTTGGTTTTCCAAGGTGCTTGTAGCAGAAATTAATGCAGTGTGCTATCCATTTGGAAATGGTTTGTTTAGAAATGGTCTTGCCCTCTGCCCCTGTTGCAAAGCTGACTAGCAGCTGGTCAGATTTTCTGAAAGGCTTAGTCATGTAAAGGTAGAACCTGAGCTGTCTTGTGCACGTCTAAAGAGTGCAGGATCCTTTCCCCTTTATTCTGAGGGTTAGGGAAGAAGGTTGGCAAATGGATGGATTGATTTAGGGCCACACTGGACACCACCTTAGGATAAAGGATGGGTTAGTCCTGAGGGAAACCCTGTCAGCATGGAAGATAATAAAGGGTTCCACCGCCATCAATGTCTGTAGCTCAGACACTCTTCTAGCTGAAGTGATGGCTAGAAGCAAAGATGTTTTCCAAGAGAGGAATTTTAACTCTGCTGAGGCAACAGGTACAAAAGGGGGAAGCGTGAACTTTTCCAGTACAAAGTTAAGGTCCCAGGCAGGGGTGGGTGCTCTCCTTGGGGGCCTTAAGTTGTTGGCCCCTCTCAGGAATTGTTTGATGAGAGGGTGAGAAAATAGAGGTGGCTCAGTATTGTAATGAGCCGAAATGGCAGAGGCATGAATCTTAATAGAAGAGAAGGATAGGCCTCTGGGGAGTAGCTCTGCTAGGTAATCCAGGATTAGAGGTAAGGAGGGCACTGCTGTGTCCTTTCCTTTAGACTGAATCCAAGAACAATCTCTTTTCAATTTTTCTGCATAGGATTTCCTAGTACTAGCCGTTCTGGTTTCAAGAATGACATCCAGCACCTGTTTACTTAGGGGTGCTGGTGCAGTGTTCAATGAATAAGCCAGGGTGCAAGATTTAGGGTTTGCAATTGCAGATGCAAAATCTGTCTTTCCTGCTGTGACAGCAGGGTAGGGGCGTGGTGTAGGTACCAGGGTGGCATCGTTGTGCGACTGCGCAGGAGTGGGTACCAGCTGGCGTGGCCAGTCCGGGGCAATCAGAATTGTCCTTGGCCTGTCTTCTTTTATCTTGAGTAGTACTCTTGATAGAAGTGGCAGAGGGCGAAAGGCACAGATTGAGAGGTTTTCCCATTGAAAGGATAGGGCATCCACCTTCTAGGCCCTGCTGTGAGGGTTCCTGGTGTAGAATTTGCTTAACTGGTGGTTGTGGGGGGAGGCAAACAGATCCACCTCTGGATCAGAAGGTTGAAGGTGCTGGGCTCTAATTTCCACTCGTGTGGGTCTAGGAGATTTCTGCTTAAGTCGTCTGCCAGGAATTGAGTTTGTACGTGGACCTGTTTGTCCAAAGATGTGCTCCACAGAGTCATGGCTAACCTGTAGAATGGGTAAGAATGGGTTCCCCCTGCTTGTTTATGTACCACATAACTGTGGTGTTGTCTGTTTTTATCAGCAGTTGTCCTGAAAGGATTAGGTATCTGAAGGCTGTCAGAGGATTTTGTACAGCTAGCATCTCCTTTTGGTTGATGTGCAGGAGAATTTGGCTTGGGCTCCAGTGGCCCTGAATGCATTTGCCAGCCATGTGGGCCCCCCATGCATAGTCTGATGTGTCTGTGGTCAGGGTTTGGGCGGCGTGGGGTAGAGTAAAATGCAGTCCCTTGTTGTGGTTGCATGCTTCTGCCCACCAAAGGAACTCTGCCCTCACACAAGGTATGATAGAAATGACTGTTTCCAGGTCCTGAGAATGTTGGCACCAAAGACTTAAGTACCACTGAAGTTTCCTCATATGCAGTCTCGCATATGGAATTAGCAGAATACATGAGGTCATGAACCCAAGGGCTTGCAGTTAGCTGGGTTCTGGTGGCCATTTGTTTGAAGTAGTCTGTCAGATAGACCTATTAAAGCGTAACGCATCATCAACTCCAAACCCTCCTGTCACAAGTCCTCCTTCCACCACATCCCTCTCTAACATCTTCTCCCTCAAACCAGTGCCACTTCCTTTATCAAGACTCTACTATCCAACTTAAAACTCTGCTCCGCATCTACAAATAAAATTCCTCCTAACTTTGTTGAACTAGCATTGGAGTCTGTTGCCCTACCAGTATCTATTCTAATTAAATCGCTCAGTCACAGAAGGAAGAGTCCCAACTATATGGAAGCAGTTTCATACCCTTCCAATACACAAAGGTGGCAACTTCCTCAGATATCTCAAACTTCTGTCCCATAGCTAACTTGTCCTCTGTTTCCAAAGTTCTCGAAAAGTGTCTTCACAAACAAGTCATGCAATACCTTACCAAACATAACCTTCTAACTCCTACTCAACACGGCTTCAGACCCAGACATAGCACTACCACAGCGCTCTTATCCTTTCTCCCCAGTCTCTCTTGCCAGGGATGACCACAAGCTAGTTTCATGCCTACTTCTGGATATGTCCAAAGCATCTGATACTGTCTCTCATACTCTCCTTTTAAACAAATTACAAGAACTTAACTTCTCCCCTGAAGCTGTTTCATGGTTCTCTAGCTACCTCTCCAATCGAACCCATTCTGTAAAATGGCAATCTGCACTCTCACCACCTCTACCAGTCAAAATGAGTGTTCTTCAAGGCTCTATTTTAGGGCCTTTACTCTTTAATATTTTCACTAACAAACTCTACTCTTCCTCCCCCCAGACTTCATTAGTTCAATATGCTGATGACTCGACCATTACTACTATAGCCAGCTCCCTCTCTGAACGCCATTCTACCACCCAAACTGCCTTTAACTTAATCGAAACATGGCTAACTGACAATCAACTTATACTCAGTTCAAAAAAAAAAAAAAACCTGCTACTGTTCCTCCCTAAAAATCTGGCATATATCAAATCTACTTTCAGTATTCTATCTCTTAACAACACCCCCATATAAGTAGAACCTAGCACCAAACTCTTAGGAATTACCATAGACGATCAACTGAAATTTGATATACATATCAATAACTGTATTAAAAAGACCCATCAAAAACACGGACTCCTCTAGAGATCTAAAAAATTCCTCTTCTCTGATGCCAAGATTACACTCTCTCAATTGTACCTCCTACCCAGCCTTATGTATGTCTCACAGATCCTTACTAATCTTGACTCTACCCTTCTTACCAAACTTGAAACCAGCTACAATAAAATTGCTCACTTTGCAGCACACCAAAACTATAAATCCCATCACTGCATCTCTCTAAAACGAATGAACTGGTTAGAACTACCTTACCAACTTTTACTTTCACAGCTCTCCATTATTAACTCCCTCCTTTACTTGCCTTCATATTGTCCAACACTCATCTCCTACTACTCTCCCTCCAGACAACTAAGAAGCTCTAACCAAAAGTTACTCCAAATCTACAAACCCAAAACTAAAACTGGATGTAAAATTTATAGCTACCACCCATCCATGTCCTGGAATAAACTGCCTCAAGAGATAAGGTCCCCTACCAACCCAAAATTATTCAAAGCAGCTTTAAAGGAACACCTCAAAAATCACTGGTACTGCCACTGCAATCAGCCACCATAAACAATATCCATGCTATCTCTCTCTCTCTCTCTCTCTCTCCTCTAACCTTCACACTACTCTACATTACATACCCCTCTCTCCTCTAGTTCCACCTGTTTTCTATCCTCAACCTCCAACCTCATCTCAAATCTAATTCTTCCTATATAAAATCCCTGTTTATGTCTAGCCCCTTCCACTAACCCCTTTTTCTCCAGTGCCTCTCATTTCCAACCTCCCTCCCTCTCTCCTATTCTTAATTCTTAAACCCTCTCTGTATCACCTCCACTCATCTCCACAGTTTACTTCTTTACTATGCTCTGTAAAGCCTTACTGCTAAACTACTATTTAATCTTGACTGTAATGTAAATATAGTAAATAGTTTTCTGCTTACTCTATTGTTAGAATATGATGTTTAATCTATACACCAGACTGCTATTTTTGTACTCTAATGGAGCTTTTCTCCCCAGGTCACTGCTGAAAAAGGGCTTCTGCCTAGCCAGACTAACATGGTCAACAAATGTAAAATAAATAAATAAATAAAGTGAGTAATGCCATCTGGGAAGTTGTGTCCAAGCCTGCTCCCAGGGATACAATCTTTTGACTGCGCACCAGTTGTGATTCCTTTCATTGATGGTGTACCCCAATGAAATGAGAAATCTTTTTCCAAATGCCAGGTGCTAAAGCAGCAATTCCTGGCTGTCTGCCACATTCAGGCAGACATCCAAGTATGGGTACATTTGGATATTTCTCTGCCTGCAGTATGCAATGGCTGGAACCAGGCATTTTATGAATACCCTGGGTGCAGTAGACAAGACAAAGGGAAGTGCAGAGAACTGATAATGCATAGATCCTGCCTTGAAACGTAGATATTTCCTGCAGGATTCCCTGATGGGGATGTACAGATAAAGCTTCTTTTAAGTCCAAGGTGACTAACCAGGCATCCTTGATTAGTATAGGGAGAAGCTGTTGCAGGGTAAGCATCTTGAATTTTAGGACCACCAGGAAGGTGTTGAGAATGGAAAGATCCATGATTGGTCACTAAGAGCCCTCTTTCCTGGGTACCAGGAATAGTTTGGAGTAGAAATCCTGACCCCTTTGTTCTGCTGGAACTGGCTGGATAGCTCTGATGCTGAGCAGGGAAAGAACTTGGTTTTGAGCCTCCTGCCACTGGTTTGTAGGAAGGTCTGGAAACCCGCTTGGGGTTGGCAGTGAATATAAATAAACGTTGTACCCTTGGGATGCAATGCTGAGAACCCATCGGTCCTGAGTGAAGAACATCCAGTATTTTGCGTGAAGGGCAAGTTGTCCTCCTATGGGTGCAAGCAATTGGGCAGGGCTGGGAAGTAGAGTTGAGAAGTCATTCTGAACTTTTTCCATACAGAGGTGGCTTACCACTCCTTGTTTTAGGGGTGGAAGCAGTCCATTGCTTAAATCTCTGCATACCCTGAGACTGTAGTCTGGGCGGTCTGTTTCCCCTGGGTCTTGTTTGGGAAGGCCTGGAGGAAGCTGGAAAGTACCAGTGTTTTGAAGGGCAATGCCTGCTGAATCAAGGTGGTTGCACTTCTAAGAATTCTTTAACAGTTTGCATAGTTTTAGCTTTTTCTTCCATCTTTTTAAGAACAACTTCTGCTTTGGTGCCAAACAAAACATCCTTATTTAAAGGAGCGTCTAGTAATTTGGATTTGACATGATCTGGCAAGGTCTGCTCCTTCAGCCAAGCATGTCTTCTCAGTACAGAGCCAGTGACTGCGGCCCTGCAAGATGCTTCTAGGGCATCAAAGCCACACTAGAAAGTATGCTTACTAACTTGGTTTGCAGAATGCATAAGCTCTTGCAAATCTTTATTTTCTGCACAATCTGGAAATATTACCATTTTTTGTTTAATGAGTTCCATAATATGTTGCTGGTACTTCAGCATGTGAAACTGGCAATTCAATGCCCTGACAGCAAGAGTTGCAGAGGTATATACTTTCTTACCCCATCTGTCTAAAGCTCTGGAATCCCTGTCTGAAGGGGAAGGATTTTTGGCTGTAGTAGCCTTAATACCTTTAGGTCCCTGGGAAATGATCTCTGGATCACCAGTAGGATTCTTGAAAAGAAACTTGTGGGAATCAGGCACCCGGTAGTACTGGTCAGGTTTCTTAGGGGCTGAAGGTAAGGTGTCTGGAGTAAGACTGGATTCCATGAAAACATCATACACAACATCCAGGACAGGGGGAATAGCTAAAGGCCTGTGCTGAGGTAGCTCTAAAAGTTCTGAGTCTCTTTTTGGACTGAGGATAGTCTTGGCTTTCCCAATGAAAAAGCTCTGTTAAAGTATGCAAGGTTTCACCAAAAGAGAAATCCTCTGATGGGGAGTCAGAAGGAATGGTTTTCCTCTGCATCTGAATCCTCATAGGCTGATAAGGTCAAGTCCTGATAATCAGAAAGGTCAGAATCAACGGACTCCTGGTCTGTAGAATCTGAAGGCAACTGAATTCTTTGTCTCTTAGCAGGGGAAGGCTGGCTTTCCCTAATTAGCGTTATGAGGTCTTCAGCCATTCTAAGCATTTGTTTTTGTGGCATGAGGGCCCAAGCATGCGCTTTGGTCGTTGGTTTTCTAGGTATAGTGCATACTTCTGGGCCTAAGAACCTCGGTAGTTTTGGCTAAAAAAGAAGTTGTCAGTTTGATTCGAACATCAGTAGGTTGGAAAACACCCTCAGAAGCTGGTGCCTGCACAGCGGCTCCGGACCCATCCAAGGTAGAGACACCCGCTGGCTCCATAGTTGAAGAAGCATCTCGTGGCATACCGGACTCCGAATGAGTCTCAGCAGAGGCCTGCGAATCCATAGAAGCAGGCATCAGGGGCTGCAAAGGCGCCTCACTGAGTACCTGCGGACTGGTAACTAGCTTAACAGAAGCATCGTCGACAGTTTTGGACCTATGCAGTCTGTCTCTGTCTTTATCCTTATTTTTTTTTCAGAAGATTGGTAGTCAGATGGTTTACCGAAGCCATTTCAGAATATGGATATTGACAGCGAAAGAATTTAGCAACAAAAAGAGCCCAACGACAAATGGTTCGGGCGTTAAGGCACAAAATCGACAGCAAAGGACATCGTGGTCTGGGCCTAAACAGGTGACATAGTAAGAATGAAAATCTCTGTGAGGTATTTGCTTTCCACAGGCAAGACAATTGTTAACTTTTTCTGACATTGGTTAGAGCAAGAAAAAAGGATCCCCAATGGGGTACTTAGCTTTAGAAGACTTCAGGATTATCAACTCGAAAAAACGAAAATTTCAGGTAGCAGCCGACTGGCCCTTCTGAACTGCTTCTGGCTCCTCCTCGGCAAGAAAGACTGATGTAATGGCGTTGGCTGCTTGTTTTTATACCCGACGACCTGACGTCATGGAAGAAGCGACAGCATCCGATACAGAAATACTAAGACTCTGGTATTCGGGCCGACTGAGGGCTACCTGCAGGCAGATAACCCAAGTGTGATGACTGTAAAACACGAAGAACATCGGCAATACTGTTCATGCAAGCTCAGTAGATCAAGTGAGGCACTATAAGCAAAAAAATAAACAATGACAGATTTTTCACACATTTCTTCTGATTTCTACTGCAGATATTCAGAAATGAGCATGTGAAGAAAGACTGTAGGATCATGGTTTCCAGTACTTCAATGTACCAGTTAAATAGGGGGAAAAATTTAATAACTTGCTTTTCTTGTCACAGTTTGCTTGCATAAAAACAGCAGTTATTTGGAAGTTGTGACAGGTAATCTGGAAGGCAGACGGTGATGTGTTTCTAGATTCTTATGACCTGACAGTTGCATTAAAATAAATACTTTTATCATAACAGACTACAGATAGATAAATATTTTCATGACTGGAAATGAAGTACTGGTGCTGTGACTCTGACATAGCCAAAGCACAGGGCTTTCTTTGTGCGTGTGTCTGGCATTTGTGTGCTTGCAATCTGACCACATCACAACATGGATTTTTTTTGCAGAGAAATGCCATATGTTGCTCTTCATGACATAAAGATTGACGCAAACACAGATAAAAATTCTTGCAAAATAAAACTTACGAGTGAAGGAATTTACAAACAGGTGTGACGCAAGTAACAGAAATTAGTTCAAAGGAATGAATGTCAAGTCTTTGTTGTCACAATAGCTACACAGATGAATCAGTTGGTCACATGCTGGAAAAGCATGCACGGCATGAACAAAGTGCATCTTTACTTCGTTGCTTATAGGGAATAATTCACTTTATCCCAGAAGGAAAATTAAACAAAAGTTATGTACTTACTACAGTGTTGCATTTGCCTGGACAGCCTCAAAGACACAGATGGACAATGTATGTTAAGTTTGGTTGCTACACTTTCCCAGGCTACTCTTGAAGTTTTGTTTACTCATGATGCCCTGCACCCCTCTCCTGTTTTCCAATTTAAAAAAAAAAAAAAAAGCAAAATCAGTAAGTTTTTCCCTGACAGAGACAGGGGAATGCAGGATGGGATGGTTAAGAAAGACTGGACTTTCCAAGCAAGCAGCTCTAGTGTTAAGCATAAAACATATGTGACTGCTAAAGTCATTCAGTCTTTGTTAACCTTTAAGACAGAAGACTTGGCCCCATTCCTGATCCTCTTGGGTGGCTAGACTACTGAAGCAAGAAGATGTGTAACTGGAAGCTATGCCCAGTTTATAATGTCTAGCACAGGTACTTAAGTAAGGACCAAGACGTTGCTGCTGCTCAGGCATTATCTAAAGATGCCTTAAGGAAAAGACTGTAAAGGTAGCAACAGCTCTAGCTGAATGAGCTTTACTTACTCCTTCCCATATTTCCATAGGAAGTCTGGCTGTCTGCCTTATGGGTAAGGCTACAAAAGCTACTAATAACTTCATCCCATAGTCCTGGGTCCAATTCCCCAAGTTTTCACTTGGAAGCTGTGTGACTTGGGAAAGTCACTTCACGAGACAATTACTGACAATAAAAAGAACTGTAGTTGTATACGCAGGATTAAACAATGGCGGGACAGATTTGTGTCCCAGAGACTCCCCCATCTATGGAATAGACCCCCCTCTCCACGTCAAGTAGAGTACCTCTTTACCCCTTTTTAAGTGCAACCTGGATAACTGAATGGGAAACAGAAAATATACCCCTGAGATTCTACCTGCTTCCCTGCTGGACAGGGGCATCAGGTGCTGACTTGTCTAAACATGGGCTAAACTCTTGGCTAGGCTTATAAGGGCCTCAGGGCCAATAGCCTAGTAACCTCCTATGATCCTATACAATAAGGATCAAACAACTTGAGTAATATGTTATTCAAAGTGCTAGAGGATTCAAAATGCATAGACTCATCAATTTAGAAATATGAATGGCAGATAAGGAAGACCGTGAGAGCTGCAAAAAGAAACGGAGTAAACTTCAGTGAAGACAGTGGGAGTAAGGAAGGGAAAATTAGGTGATACAGTTATTATATATAATAAAAAAAGCCGATGAGCCAAACATTATTTACTGATCCTTTGCCCTGGTCTCTGTTAACCAAAGGAAATAGCTGATAATCATCTCTGAAGGTCTTGACCCACCCCATGTAATACGCAAGCTGCCTCTGGACATCCATAGAATGTAGCAGGTACTCTCCATTACAGTGAATGAATGAACGAACTAATGGATTTACGTTTAACTTGTATGCAGTAATAATCCAAAAGATTTGTTTACAAGCCTGCTCAGGGTTTGCATTAAAAGAACAAAGAGTGACAAATAAATATAAAAACAAAAGGTACAGTTGTGTAAGAAAACTTACCATAACTATGAATTTCTAATGGATCACTGCTGCAGTAGCCTAAGCTATATGGATTCACTGCTCCTACATCAGCCAGGTCCTCAAAGCTTTGGGCACCTTCCCTGTACTCCATATAAAAGGCAGGTGGAGTGCAAAAAGCTTAAGAGCATTTTTTGCCTAAAAGGAAGCAAGAACCCCTGAGCACATGTACAAGACAACCAAGAGAAATTGTTAAGAAAAACTATATACTAATATATTTAGATATATAAATTAATGCTTGCATTCGGGGAACAGAGTGGTAATATTCTCTTCCTTAGGTAATATTTATTCTGTTTTATTTACTACTCTTGATTGCATGTTCCTCCACTTGATTAGAAGTGTAAATACTTTATTGACTGTAAAAAATTATTTGCTGTAATGGAGCTTTTCTCCTCGGGTCTCTGCTGAAAAAGGGCACCTGCCCAGTAAGACCAACCTGGTTAACAAATGTCAAATAAATAAATAAATATACAAAAGAGTGAAAATTACCACATCATTGCAATTTACCTGAGGAGCATGAGGTAAAGGATGCTGGAAAGAGGGGCAGCTATTGTAACAGTGATCCATTAGAACATCTACTTTTACACGGTAGGTTTACTTACACAACTATTTTCATAAATTAGTCACCATTGCAGTAATCTAAGCTATATGGCAGACTCCCATAGGTTAGACACAAGAGTAGGAAGAACAAGGTGGGGAAGCTAATACTCAAGATTCCAGGAACCCCTAGAGTATGGTCTAGCAAAATCTGTTCTGGATCTAGAAAACAAATCCAGTTTGTAATGCTTTGTAAAGGTATGCACAGAGGACCAAACTGTTACTTCCAGAATGCTGTTACCTTTCAAGAAAGCCAAAGAAGTTGTTAATGCCCTTGCTGAATGAACTGTAACTCTTCTCTGGAAGTGGTTTACTGTGGTGAGCTTAACAAAAGGTAATAGAATGAGAGAACTAAACAGAAATAGTTGCATTTGACTCTGGCTGGCCTTTCCTCTTACCTTCATAAGAGACAAAAAAACTGTTCAGCTTTTCTACAAGGTTGAGCAGGGTGTAGGTAGTATCTGAGTTGTCTGCGTACAAGCAGTGTGTTAAATTTTATTTCCCTGTGTTATTTGGTTCAGAAAAGACAACTAGGAGGTGGATAGACCGGCTTAACTGAAACTCATGAGATGACTTCAGGCAAAAAGATAGAATTTGTTCTGAAAGAAACCCTACCCTTGTTGAAAAACAAAGCAGGGGTGGACTATATGCTTGTAACTTCAGATAATTGTCTAGCAGATGGCTGAGCAATAAACAATACAATTTTCCATGTTAAGAAAGTACAGTTGTGTACACTTACCATAAATGTAGATGTTCGAGTGTATTCACTATTGCAGTCATCACCTGTGGGTTATCCCTGCTGTGGTAGCCCTCGGGCAGCCCGAATACCAGAGTCAATATTTTTGTACGGCGGCTGCCGTCGCCTGTAGTCTGACATCAGGTTGTCAGTGCTATAAAGCAAGGCAGCCGATGTCATTACATCAGTTTTTCTTGCCCTAACCTGTCAGAAGCACAAGGAAAAAGAAAGAAGTGGTCCTGGTGGCTAAACGCCATCTTGGGAAGCTTGTGTCCCCATAAAGGAAGATGTTAAATGTTGGATGGAGGGAGGGAAATCAAGACTGCAACAGTGAATACACTTGAACAGCTACATTTATGGTAAGTTTACACAGCTGTACTATGTTCTTCATGTTTCACTGTTGTAGCCATCAACTGTGGGAGGATCCCCAAAGCTGAAAAAAGGGGTGGAAAGATAGGTTGAGTCCAAGGTATGAGTCAGGAGGTCCTGCAGAACTGCAGAGGCAAACCCTGTCCTAGACTTAGAAAAGAGAGGTAGGTGGTAATGCTTTGTAAAGGTATGGACAGAGGTCCAGGTGGCCACTTCCAAGATGTCCCTGGTAAGTACTCCTCTGAGGAAGGCAGTGGAAGTGGAGGTCGCCCTAGTGGAGTGGGTATGGATAGACTTAGGGATGGGTTTTTATGGCATCTGGATCACCTAACAGTCCAGCCAGCCCGAATTTGTTCGGACAAACACAACCTTTGCAAACTATCCAACCAGTGGATTTAACTAACATTCTTAATTCACTGTCACAACGTATTGATTATTTAACCCAGAGACTTGACTCTGTAGACAAGCAGCGAAGTGGCGAACCTAACACTGCTATATCTGTTAATGGAAACAACCAGGGGAACTTGAACTCCCAGAATAATTCCAATAACACTGACCCTCAGTTTCGGTCTTCAGATGATTCAGTACCACCGGGTCAACAAGCGACTGTTCCAGCACAACAGGTGGGTGTATCTATTCATAACTTGGCACCACCGACTGAAGATAACAGTGCTTCTAACGAACTTGTTAACACGAATGAGCTTATTGGAGTTCCATCTTTTACTGAATGGGTTAACAACACTACCAAGTTAAGTTTTGGTTTTACTAACCCCCAGGAAAAAACGGCTCGTAATGTTAAC
Organism: Protopterus annectens; assembly: GCF_019279795.1. Lineage (NCBI taxonomy): Eukaryota > Metazoa > Chordata > Ceratodontiformes > Protopteridae > Protopterus > Protopterus annectens. The sequence continues at coordinate 469,581,580 of NC_056729.1, forward strand.
CTACTTCAGACAAATTTATGTTCGCTTGCAGACAAATTGAAATCTTTTGATGTGAAACTCTTAAAATTGCAGAAACTCCAACTTGAGGTGGTATATTTTAGACCATGTTTATCTGAAAGGATAGTACCCAAGGGCCTTAGGTGCTATCAATATCCAACTGGCTTAATCCCAGATTCTCCTTTCCACACAAAATTACTTTCTTTTTTCGACCAGCAAGGCTTTCAGCTTATGGAGTTAATGATAAAACACTACACATTGCAGATCGAGAATTTAGTGAAGGAAGTCGAAGATTTGGACAAAACTATTAAACTGCATCCTGACTTTGTTAGATATAGGTTTGACTACAATAGAGTCTTTACCAGTATTGTGCAATTGTTGGACAGACCTAAAAACAAGATTAAAAAAAATGAATCGTGACCGTATGGCATACACTAATGGCTCTGCTTATCCTAGACCACAAACTTCACAGGTTTGGCACACCTCCAACATAGTGCCGCCCCTGACAGAAGTCAACTCAACTAACAATAATTCTGTTGATAGTTTATTACCACTTGAACCTGATGTTAATAACACTGATTTTGCTGACACAGTTAGGCAAAGTGAAAGAATTTGGGCTAACAATTCACGTGAGGGGCAAGCAAACAACAACCAACTTACTCGAAATTTTCACCAGGACACGAACAACACGCCCACCACTAGGGCACGTCACGCTCAGTATCAGAGGAACAAAAGGCGGAACAACCGTCGGAAGAGATCGCTCCAAATGACTCTGTTGCAGTAAATAACCTTGTTGTTCTCACTAATTCTAAAGGGGACTTTAATATTTACAACTTTTAATCTGTTGTTATAGAATCGGAATTTGGTAGAACTGCTAGCGTAGGGTAACACGTATGTTTTAAGTAACAACATTAATGTAGTAAAAACTTTGTTAGACTTAAAGTGTTACGTTATGAAATTAAATCTTTCCTTTTTATTAGGCAACGTTCAACAACCTGCACATGTACTTAGGGCTGCTAGTACGTTCAACCCTCCTCTTCACCCCCTTTTAGCTCTCTATGAAAGCGTGTGTGAGCTAGACATTAAACACATACCTATCATTAGAGCTAATAATACTTTTTATAAACTGAGCAACATCACTACAGAACAGTTAAGAGCACTAAAACTACTTAGATCAGCTCATGTCCGTTTGGTTAAACCAGACAAAGGTGGTGAAATTGTTATCTTTGACATCACTGATTATAATAAAAAAATGGAGTTAGCCTTGAATTGTCCAGCCTATGCTAAGGCATCTCTTAACGAACTAAATACAGCACAATCAAGGATTAGAGTGTACTTCAGAGATCTGTTTATAGAAGCCAAAACTGACCTGGATACATTCAATTACATTAATATTCTCTACCCAAAAACACTTGTCATGTTTGGAATATCAAAGATTCATAAGCACCAACACGACCCTCCTATGCGTCCACTTATTGACGGTCGAGGCTCCTTGACATATCCATGTGAAAAACTCATCGACTCAATATTACAAAAAATATCTTAAACTTGAGTCACCAGTATGCAAAGATTCATGGACTTTGTTGAAAAATTTGAACACTTTAGAAGCTAACCAAGAAGACAACTTTCTTACTTACCATCGATGTAGTCAACTTATACACTTCTATTCCACACTTAGAAGCGGTTGAGTGGGTAGAAGTTTACATGAAAAATAAAAAAGCTCCACAAAGGGATATTGACCTGACATCTGAGTTAATTGACATTATACTTTCCAACAACTTTTTCATGTTTAACGACAAGATCTATTTACAAAAACATGGAGTTGCTATGGGCTCCCCTTGCGGAGCGAGCATGGCGAACATGTTTATGGCTCAATGGGAAGAATATTTTGTATTCAATAACTCTGAAATTTACACTTCCTTCACTTTTTACACCAGATTTTTAGACGACATCTTTGTGATTTTTTTAAAGGAAATGAACCACAAGCTAAACAAATGATAGATTATTTTAACTCTACTACACCATTTTTTAAATTTGCTTACACTTTTCACACTACTAGTATTGATTATTTGGACGTGAATATAAAAAAAGACATAGTAAATAGGAGATATGTTTCCAAAATTTATAGAAAACTTACATATTGCAACTCCTATTTACATTTTTCTAGTGCACACCCTTACAGGCAAAAACGTTCAATAGTGAAAGGTCAACTCGTTAGAGCCGCAAGGATGTGTACTAATGAAGATGACGAATTCTGAATGTCAACTCTTAAGAGATATGTTCTGAATAGAGGCTACTCGGTTAGTTTAATAAATGACTTAACTGAAGAAATTGTAAACAAATGGAGTAGAGGTATAGTTCAACCACTCTTGACCTCACCTTCCGTTGTCATTAATGTTAACCTGGCAGAGGCATCTCCTAGCCAGGTTGCTATTCGAACTACACAGTCACCAAACAGTGACTTGGTTACCTTCAATGACTCAGCAAACCAGGGAGACCTCTTTATGCAATACTTTTATAACCACCTTTAGCAAAGACAGTGACCAACGTAGATTAATTCTCCACAAAAATTGGAGTTTCCTTTATAAGGACTCTTCCCTAGTTGATAGAATTGGCCAGTTACCCAGTATTGTTTATAGAACAGGTACTAACTTAAAAAGTTTTTTTGAAATTAAAAGCACTAAACCTACTTCTAGACTTACTGGAACCTTTATGTGTGGAGCATGTAGGATGTGTAAATACATAAAAACAGGTAATTCCTTTAGAGTATTGAATACATGTAAATTTTACATCAACCATAAGTTGAATTGTGAGTCCAAGAGTGTTGTTTACTTAGCTTCCTGTACCTTATGTCCGGCTTTCTATATAAGGAAAACAAACAGGAAGCTTTGTGAGAGAATTTACGAGCATTTTTATGTGATTAGCAAAAATGAAACAGAAAATGCTTTAGCAAAACATGTCTCATTAAATGGTGGACATAGTTTCACATTCCAAACTATTGATCAGGTACTTCCTGACATTAGAGGTGGCCCATATCCAGTACTATTAGAGGTACGAGAACTAGAATGGCAGTTAGCACTTAATGCTTTCTGCTTGCCTGGTTTGAATGAGAATTGTAATATTTCATGCTTGCTTAAATTAAGAAATCTTACACGATAGTGTCTTTTTACTAATGACATTAATATAATTCTTGTATATTGATTGCATACACACTTTTTATTTGAGGTAGTATGTAAGTTTTAAGACTTACTTTAATAGTGTTTGAATTATTGTGCTTTGCACCTTTAAATCATTGCTGTTACTAGTCACATGACCTGATGCTACATGGTTTAAATGCTGTAGAAACTGTGTAACTACTGTTTGTCTGTGTGTCTGAAGAAGTTACTATACTCAAAGTGACGAAAACGTGAGAACATTTTTTATTAAACTGACTTTACGTTAAAAGAAAGTGTTTTTTGGACTAACATCTTTTTCTGCTGGCTACTGTTGGGCTCCTGTTTTGTTTTGGAAGATGTTAAATGTTGGATGGAGGGAGGGAAACCAAGACTGCAACAGTGAATACACCTGAACAGCTACATTTATGGTAAGTGTACACAGCTGTACTATGTTCTTCGTGTTTCACTGTTGCAGTCATCAACTGTGGGAGGATTCCCAAAGCTGAGAAAAGGGGTGGAAGGATAGGTTGAGTCTTAGGTACGAGTCAGGAGGCCCTGCAAAACTGCAGAACCAAACTCTGTCCTAGACTTAGAAAAGAGAGGTAGGTGGTAATGCTTTGTAAAGGTATGGACAGAGGTCCAGGTGGCCACTTCCAAGATGTCCCTGGTAGGTACTCCTCTGAGGAAGGCAGTGGAAGTGGAGGTCGCCCTAGTGGAGTGGGTATGGATAGACTTAGGGATGGGTTTCCCATGTTTTCTGTAGCAAAAATGGATACAGTGTGAAATACATTTGGAAATGGTTTGTTTGGGGATGGGCTTCCCCTCTGCCTCTGGGGCAAAGCTTACAAGAAGCTTGTCTATTTTTCTGAATGGCTTAGCATGGTCCAGATAGTATCTGAGTTGTCTGTACATGTCTAGTGAGTGCAGAATTCTTTCCCCTTTGTTCTCAGGGTTGGGGAAAAAAGGTGGGAAGGTGTATGGCCTGGTTAAGGGTCACATCTGATAGCACCTTGTGCATAAAAGAGGGAATAGTCCTCAGGGAGACTATGTCTGGATGGAAAATGATGAAGGGCTCAACCGCCATGAGGGCTTGAAGTTCCGAGACCCTTCTGGCAGAGATGATAGCTAGTAGGAAGGCAGTCTTCCATGAGAGGTATTTCAATTCTGTAGAAGTGGCAGGTTTGAAAGGAGGTAAGGTTAGTTTTTCTAACACAAAACTGAGGTCCCAGGGTGGCGTCGGAGGCCTACTGGGAGGCCTGATATTAGAAGCCCCTCTGAGGAACTGCTTAATCAAAGGATGAGAGAAGGGGGTGAGTCTGAATCATAATGGGCAGAGATGGCCGAGGCATGGGTTTTAATAGAGGAGAAAGAGAGGCCACTATTGAGCAACTCTGCTAGGTAATCCAGGATGAGAGGGAAGGAAGGTTGGGAGGTACTGCCCCCTTTTGATGGTTTCCAGGAGCAGAATCTTTTCCATTTTCCTGCATATGATTTTCTTGTGCTGGGCCTTCTGGCCTCTGTGATGATGTCCAGGACCTGTTTGCTTAACAGGGACTCCTTGTTAGATTTTAGTGTATAAGCCATGCTGAAAGTTTGAGCATCTGTAGGTCTGGGTGCAGCAACTTTCCCCTCTCCTGGGTCAAGAGGTCTGACATCAGGGGCAGCACCTTTGGGGGCTGTGAAGTCAGACTGTGTAATAAGGGGTACCAATGTTCTCTGGGCCAGTCTGGAGCAATGAGGATGGCCTTTTGCCTCTCCTCTCTTATTTTGAACAGCACCTTGGGAATAAGGGGTAGAGGAGGGTATGTGTACACAAAGAGGGAACTCCAGGGGAAGGTCAAGGGATCCACCTTCCATGGTAGGAGGTGATACTCCCTGGTACAGAATGCGTGCAGCTGGTGGTTGAGGTGCGAGGCAAAGAGGTCCACTTCTGGGGTCCCTCATTCCTGGGTGATTTGCAGAAAGATTTCTTTGTGGAGCTGCCATTCGTGGGGGTCCAGTAAGTTTCTGCTTAGGTGGTCTGCCAGAGTGTTGTTGATCCCTGGTAAGTATTGGGCAATTAGGTGTAGCCCCATGGAGGTGGCTGTAAGTCAGACACTCATGGCTAACCTGCACGGGGGGGGGGTAGGATTGGGTGCACCCCTGCTTCTTGATGTACCACATTACTGTGGTGTTGTCTGTTTTTATAAGGAGGACCCCCGGCCTGAGATGGGGTTGGAAGAAAGTCAGAGCCTTTTGCACTGCCATCATTTCTTTCTGGTTGATGTGCAAGTGAAGTTCCTGTGCATTCCAAAGGCCTTGGGTACACCTGCCTGCTACGTGAATGCCCCAAGCAATGTCTGAGGTGTCTGCGGTGATGGCCTGGCCGGAAGGGCGAGGATGAAGGGAAGACCCTTGTTCATGGCACAGGCCTCTGCCCACCAGAGAAATTCAGCCCTTATACAAGGGATCAGAGGGAGAGTGGTCTCTACGGTCCGATAGTGCTGACAACAAAGGTTCTTTAGGTACCAATGAAGTTTCCTCATGTGAAGCCTGGCGAGAGGGATGAGAAGGATGCAGCCATGTATCTATCCCAGGGCTTGCAGGAACTATCTCGCAGTGAGGTGACTTCTTGAAACCAGCTTTGCTTTTCTGGGGATAGAAAGGCCATTTGTGTTGCAGTGTTCAGCACAGCTCACGGGAAAACAATTTTCCTGGTGGGGTTTTGCTTTGATTTTTTTTTCTCGTTGATGGTGAACCATAGGGAAGTTAGGAGTGATTTGACGGCTTACTATCAAAAGGCTGAAATTCGTTTGGTCGACGTTCATTTAGTCAAATTCATTACATCGACAGGTCATAATATCAATGCCAAAATATCTACATTTAAATGGTCGACACACACCTCAAACTAACACCTAGTGTTTTTGCAGGGGGTCTGCACCTCCCGCTACTTATATATTACAACTCCAAGATCGCACAACAGTGCTGACAAGGATAAACCCTTGCCTGTTGTCAACATAAGGTCGACAGAAGGTCGACAGCACTGTCTGTCGACCAAATGAACTACTTAATATTAATTAGTCGACCAAATGAACATTAGACCAAATGAATTTCAATCTTTTGAAAGTAAACCATGATTTGACAAAGAGAAGGTCCTGGAGCAACTCTTCTTTGCACTCTGTCTGAATAAGGTAGTTATCCAGGTACGGGTAAATCTGTATATTTCTTAGTCTGAAGAATGCTATGGCCGGGGCCAAGCCTTTGGTGAATACTCTGCGAGCAGTAGATAAGCCAAAGGGCAGTGCAGAGATCTGAAAGTGTTGACAGCCTGCTCTGAAGCGCAGGAATTTTCTGCATGATTCCCGATATGTGGAGGTAGGTATCTTTTAGGTCTAGTGCCCCAAGCCAGGCATTTTGTGTAAGCATAGGCAGGAGCCGCTGCAAGGTTAGCATTTTGAATCTGGGGACCATCAAGGAGGTGTTCAGTTTGGATAGATCCAGGATGGGATGCAAAGTGCCTTCTTTTCTGTGAACAAGGAATAGTCTGGAGTAAAAACCTTTTCCTGTTTGATCTGGAGGGACAGGTTCTACTGCCCCCTGAGATATTAGAGTTTTGAACCTGTTTCAATGCCTCTGCCTACTGGTTTGCGGGGGGGGGGGTCTGGCTACCCTCTTGGAATAGGGAGTTCTTTGAAGGAGAATCTGTATCCCTGAGAAATTATTTTTAAGACCCGTTGGTCCTTGGTTATAGAGACCCAATTGTCTTTGAAGAGGGTGAGCCTTCCTCCTAGTTTTTGATGAGTGAAAGGAGGGCATGGGGGAGAGAGAGTCATTGTGAGTGCTTGCCATAGAAACTTGGCTTAGAACGCCTTACCTTAGAGATGGCAGTGGTCCATTGTTTGCTTCTTTGCTGGCCCTGGGATAGATGCCTGGATGGCCTGTCCCTGCGGCTCTTACCTTGGCCCTGTCTGCTAGGTGCAGGGAAGGCCCAGTGCTTAGAGGAAAAGCTCCTGCTGAATCTGGGAGATTGAACTTGAAAGAAATATTTTACTGTTTGCATAAATTTTGCTTTCTCTTCCATCTTTTTATGCACCTCTTCTGCTTTTTCCCCAAAAAGGCATTCCTTATCTAGGGGTGCATCAATAAGTTGAGACTTCACATGACCAGGGAGAAGTTGTTCCTTCAGCCATGCATGTCTCCTAATAAAAGATCCTGTCACTGCTGCCCTGCTAGAGGCTTCTAGGGCGTCATATCCACATTGTAATGAGTGATTGGCCAACTGACAAGTAATTCTGCCAGCTCTTTTGAGTTGGCACAGTCAGGAGAGGTAGCCATTTTCTGTTTTAATTGTTCCAAAGTGTGTTGATATTTTAACATATGGAACTGACAACTGAGTGGTCTGATAGTCAAGGTTGCAGAGGTGTATACTTTCTTACCCCATCTGTCCAGAGCTCTGGAGTCTTTGCCAGAAGGAAGAGGATTCTTGGCAGAACTAGTCTTAGCTCCTTTGGGCCCCTATGTAATGACCTCAGGGTCTGCAGCAGGATTCCTGTACAGGTATTTGTGAGAATATGGTACTCTGCAGCACTTGTCAGGTTTAGTTGGAGCAGGGGGGGCAGGGCATCGGGGGGGGGGGGTGGTAAGCTGGATTCATGGAAAACATCATCCACCACTTCCAAAATAGGTGGGATGGCCAGGGGTCTGTGCTGGGGCAGATCCAGAAACTCTCTAAGTTGTTTCTTTGACTGTGGGAAGTCTTGAGATTCCCACTGAAAATGTTCTCTGAGGGTGTGAAGGGTTTCCCCAAAGGAGAGGTCCTCTGGAGGGGAGGCAGAAGGGATGGATTCCTCTGCATCTGAATCCTCATAAACAGTTAAGGGATGTTGTTCCTCTTCAAAATCAGAATAATCAGATTCCTCAGACTCTTGGTCTGTCAATTTCTGGAGAAGGATACCTTTTCCTTTTTGGAGTGGGGGCCGGAGTACCTCGGATAAGGGAGATGAGAGCCTCTGCCATTTTAAGCATTTGAAATTGGGGTGGGGGATCAGTAGCAAGATGGTGGCTAGAAGCAGATTTCCTAGGAGTGGCCTGGCGTCTAGGTCTGAGAGAATCCGTTGGTCTCTGAGAAGCTGTAGTCGGATGCAAAGACATCATTTTTTTGTCTAGAATCGGTAGTGCGAAAGGCCTCCTCGGAAGCTGGTGCCTGCGTCGTGACTCCAGACCCAACCGAGGCAGAGACAGCCAAAGGCTCGCAAAACGAAATGGATTCCTGCGGCATACCGCGCTCTGAAAGGGTCTCGGCAGAGGCCTGCGTAAAAAGCAAGTCGGGCATCAAGGGCTGCGAAAGCGCCTCATTGAATTATGGAGTACTGACAACTTGCTTAGCTGTAGCGTGGTCGGAAGGCTTAGCCTTGTGTGGCCTGTCTGTATCTTTATCTCTACGTTTTTCCAGAATGTCAACGGATTGTTGGCTGACAGATGCCATATCGGAATTCAAAGATGAAACACGAAAATAATTGCCTACAAAAAGAGCTCTACGGCAAATGGTTCTCGCATTAGAGGGCACAGAACTGGCAACGAGGGACGTCGTGGTCTGGTCCTAAACAAGCGATGCATTAAGAATGAAAGTCTTGGTGTGGGATCTGCTTTCGACAGGCGAGACAACTGTTAACTTTTTCAGACATCGGTTAGAGCAAGGAAAAAAGGGTCCCCAATGGGGAACTTAGCTTTAGACGTTTTCTGCTGAAATTAAACTTCTGGTAGCGACCGACTGGCACTCGTGTGAACTGCTTCTGCTAAGGGCTCCACAGCAAGAAAGACTGATGTAATGATGCTGGCTGCCTTGCTTTATAGCACTGACGACCTGATGTCAGACTACAGGCGATGGCAGCCGGCGCACAAAAATGTTGACTCTGGTATTCGAGCCGACCAAGGGCTGCCACAGCAGGGATGACACACAGGTGATGACTGCAACAGTGAAACAAGAAGAACATCCTCTAATCAGCCTCATGAGCTGGTTCAAATGGAGACCAAGCGAGCTTCTCGAGCACAAAATTGAGATCCCAAGGAGGAGACATCGGTTTCCAAGGTGCCGGATATGTAAGACACTTTTCAAAATGGTTTAACTTTTGCATTGTTATAAAGGGGGATCTAAAGACAGACAAGCAGAAATGGCTCATGACAAATGTACCTTTATAGAAGAGTACAATAAACCACTGGATACTAACTCACACAAACAATTAAGAAACAGATGCATACAGGCCTTACACAGATCCTGATTCAAGTGGCACAAACTAGTAAATCTTTTCAGCAAAACGAACATCCAGGTATGGTCAGAAATAATTTAATAACAAGCAGAAAGTAGTTCAAAACAGTGGCACAAACACACAATAGCACTCAACACCTCAGAGTCAATCTTTTCCACTTAACCATGTATGATTTTCTAGCCTCCTTCAGAAAAACGTATTAAATCTGTATCATCCAAGCACTTAGTTGAAAAGTTTGCAGATTAGGAGTATATTAAACTCCCTCCGTCTTGTGTGAGTAAATCCTACCTGTGGGAAAGCCTATGGAAATTATTGTTGACCACAATGAAAAGAAGAGAACCACTGCTGCCTCGGCCAAGACAGAATCGCCACCACAATTTTCGGAGAGTCCTTCTAGATTTTTAGAAGAACCTTGGTAATAAGAGGAAAGGCTGGAAAAAACATATAGGAACAAGGGAATGAAAAAGCATCTGTCATCTAGGCTCTCCTGCAAGGAGTCCTGGAGCATAATTTCTCTAGCTGTTGGTTTTGAATGGAGGAAAACAGATTTGAGGTGTTTCTCATAGGCAGATCAGATCTTGGAAGACCCCAGGATGAAGTTTCCATGCATGGGAGTCTATCCTAGCCCTGTTGAGCTTGTCCACAATAAGGTTTTGCTCTGATGGAATGTATGTAGTCTGAAGAGTGAACTCTAGATGAACTGTTACTGCCCAGACTATCATAGTCAGTCTCTAAAGGGGGTGTGATCTGATACCCCCTTGTTTATGTGCCATATCATTGTGGTACTGCCACTGTACATTAGCAGAGGTCCTCAGGACAACAGATGACTCAAGGCCTTTAAAGCACTGATAATAGCCAACATCTGTCTGACATTTGTGTTAGTATCTGACTACAGGATCCTAACAGCTGGCACTTTTACTTCTTTTGATACCACCCCCCCCATGCCATGTGTGACACATCTGTGGCTACTGACTTGGTGGGGGGGGGGGCTGGAAGACAGAATGGGAGGCTTAGACTGCTCACTATCTGATTTATCCATCGCACAATCTCCCTTTCTACCAATTTCAGTACTGGACTTTGAAAAGCCAAAGGGTGTAAAATGAGGTACCACTATTTTCCTCGTGTGTAGTCTAACAAAGGGCAGCATGAGTATCCACTGATGGCATTTAACCCAGAATCTGAGAAACTCCCTTGCTGATGCTTAGTGTGGCTGCATAAATTCCTAAATCACTGCTAGAACATTTCTTCTTAGTCTGGGGATAGAAAGCCTCCCCAAAGTTGAATCAATCACCACAGGAAAACCATTCTGTGAAATGGGATGTCAGAATACGTCTGAAATTTGGTATGAAATCCCAAATGGAGTAGAAGTTCCTGCACAGTTAAGCTACTCTTGACAGCTGTGCAAACAGTCTGAAAAGATAAGAGCATCTTCCACATATGGAAAAACATGTATGCCTTGTAGTCTAAGTAAGCTACTGCCAGGTGTTTTGTGAATATCATTACTACAGCAGAAAGCTCAAAGGGTAAAACAGTGAACTGCTAATGTAAGCCAGATAAAACAAATCTTAAAAAATGTCTGAACTATTTGGCAAGGAATGTGGTGATAGGCATCCTTCAGATCCAGCTTTGCCATGAAAAACAGAGTTGGGATTGGCAGCACAAGATTTTGAATGGATATCTTTAACGTGGGAATACTGACATGGGAGATTTAGAGCTGAAAGGTCCAGTACTGGCTTCTGGAATCCTACTGGTTTCGGAACTACAAAAGAATTGAATAGTAACCTTTGCCTAAAAGTTTGAGAGGCACCGTTTCTGTTACTCCCTGGTACAGCATTCTTCTCCAGGTTAGCCATTGCTTTCCCATCTTTATCAGAAGGAACAAGTGTAGAAGTAGTAACTGTTTGGCAGCAGCAGATTTTGAGAGAGAAATGAATGCTGGCTCTGCCCTAGAATTAGAAAAAAGGTACTTGTGTGACTGGGGAACCTTATATTACCAATCACACCTCTAGGAAGTCAAAACCTGTGTAACATGTATACTGGCTGTAGTAAGAAAAACATTTTCTATGGCAGGCAGGCAAAGCAGGAGTAATAGGCGGAGTTTTAGGCATCTTTAACTGCATCAAATCATAATACTTTTTTGTGTAATAGAGGCTTCATTCTGCTCCCACTGAAAAACTTCACTAATATTAGATAAAATCTCTGTGAAAGAGATTTTTTCAGAAGGGGAGCCAGAAGCTATGCCTGCTTCAGAATCTGAAAGCTCTGACCGAGAAGAATCCTCGGAGGTACACCCTCCCACTGCAAGACTGTTACTCTGACTAGAAATGCCTATCAGAATGGGAAGGAACTCCTTTTTCTCTTTTCGTGCATACAGCTTTATCTAGCACGGAGGAGACAGAAATCAGCTCTAGCAAAGCCCAGTAAATCAGTCATGTCTGCAGGCAGGGACAAGATGCTGAATGTTTTTCTCATCAAACAGTAGCCTTCAGTAAAGCTTGCCCTTCGACTTGTCTTGGTTCCCATAAATCTCTCCCAGCAAAGTGTGGACCCTTCATCAGCCCCCTCACCAGACAGTGACAAAAGTGTTTCTCCTTGACCCATCCTGGGCTCTTCTAGAGCCATAGAGGGTATGGTTATCCTACATCTTTGGTGACTCAAATGTTTAAGTTTCTCTTTTTGTGTATTGGGGATAGTAATACTGTAAAGACAGACAACTGCTCCATAGGCGAGCCAAGAATAAGGTTAGGAAAGTGGGCAGCATAAGTAAGGAGAACTAGTATGGTTAAAGGACTGAGAATTAGTAGATTTTACGTAAGTATACCACTACAAGTCACACATAAGCACAACACCCTTTTGTCAACACACTACACATAAAAATAAACATGTTTTTACTCCTAACACTAACTTTTTCCTCAAAAAAGTTCACAGAAGCACTAGCGGTACATTTCTATACAGATAAATTGTCATTCAGTATATCTCTGTTTCAAAAGCACTGACAAAGAATTGCGGTCAAAAAATACAAGTTTTTTCCAAAGAATATTTAAAAAAATAATTAAAAGGAATGCTTTCCAAAAGGGACATATCTGCTCAACTTGAAGATCACAGCCTACTGACAGATACAAACACTGCAGAAGAACGACTTGCTTCAGTAGAAAACCTCATTCGTTCTGGAAGGTGGAGTGCAGGGAAGGAATACTGTGGAGAATGAAATGTGAGCCCTGTGGTTAAAAGGGTTGGTGCATACTGCATGCCATGGAAATGTTGGTCAATTTTAGGGGGGGGGAAAGGCTCCCTTAGAAGGTACATTCTTAAATGCTCTAGATGATACATTAAACTGATGCTCCACTTGCAAAAGTTGGTGGCAGCTCAGGTACATACAAAAGATCCCATGGCACCAACTAAAAAAGCATAAAGTTCCCTGATGCCTGGCCCAATTTCCCTAGTACTATAAATTCCACCTTTGGTTTCCCCTGAAAAGAGGCTACTAGCCTAACTTAACTAGCCAGTTAAGAATAAAATAAAGGTAGCAAAGTGTGGTAAGGAATGCTGGTGCATAGCTATGATGGAACCTGCAGCTCTCACATTTTGCCTGCAGCTTATACATTACTCAAATCATGACTCTGCTGACCATGGAAAATGTGGAAGCCTTACTGATGGGCTTCACTTTAACAGACCCATTGAGTAGGTCTCAGCAGCATGCAATGTTTCATCTGAAATGTCCTATTGAAAATAAAGCATTTGCAGATAATTCAGCTTTCTGAGACACAATACGGGAGAAGTGAAGTTCCAGTTTTCTAGCTCATCCACAGCACTGGGATCCTTGTCAGAAGGACAGAGACAAGCGATGGAATGGGCTTTCACCTCAGGGTAGCCACATCCAAATCGAGGGTCTTTACCTAGGCAACACAGTCCAGGGGTCTAAAGATCCTCCTGTGTTTCTCTGACATGGTGCAACTAGGCCAGGAATGTGTCAAGCTGCATTAACTGCATCACCAATAGCAACCAAAGGAGGAGCCACAACGTAGGAAGTTTGTTGAGAATGACAGGCCATCATCTCTTCTGTGAAGATGACAATTCCTAGAAAGGCCAATCACAACTTCCACCATCCTGTTTTAAACCTTGCTACACTTAAGGTCCTACCAAGGAGAGGAAGAGAAATGGACCCTTCCTCATTATCTTCCATACAGAGGTCAGTTTGGTGATTCTTTCTTGTCCTCTTCCTTGGAATGTCCAGAGAATCTTCTTTAGCAGAAGACAGGAACAGCCTTTTAGAAGCCAAATGATAGCAAGATAAGAGGTCTCAGGGAAGTCTGCAAAACATACAGGAACACAGTCTCCTGAGAAAGAAGGCTACTGCTTATGGTAGCCCTGTGTCTCACAATATATACACAGGGAGGTTGCTAGTTTCCTGTAGTCAATGTTTTGCTGCATCAGAACTGTTTTGGTCACATAAAGACTACACTGCAAACTTGGAGAACAGAAGAACTCTTTTCTACTTTCTTCCTCTTCTCAATGTTTATGTGATCTCAGAGTGACTACACTTACTGACGGGGGTGTGGGATCTTTTCTCCACATTGGGGGGGAGGGGTGCAGGCAGCCTTTCCATCAATCCATCCATCCTCAACCCCTTTTTCCCCATTTTGCACATGGGGTCGGGTGTCACTTCAACAGTGACAACCATCTCGAGCCAAGGTTTAGACCACTGGGTGACTAGCCCTATCGGAGTAGTTCATCCTTTCCACTCACTCGCACCTATGGCCAATTTAGAGTGCCCAATCCACCTACTGCCCTCTCACAGAAAATAACTGTTTCATGTATTTTGCAACCTTGGGAATGTCTGTGTAGCAAAATATAACATCCTGACAAATGAGATGCTTTAGTTTAGATTAATTCTGTGTTGACTAAACATATGATTTTCACACTAAATCCCGGTTGGGAAGCCTGCACTGAAGCAGAATGAAAGTTCTGAACTGGTGCCTCTGATGCCAGGGTGAAGGTTGAATGTTGGAATAGAGAACGCTGACTTCCCTAAAGTCATGTAGCTGGCCACAGTCCTAACAATGCTGGCCTATTCAGTCCTGGGTGGGCAGACACTGGACAAAATGCATGTCCAGTGGGAGGCTAATCTAGGATCACACCAGCCACAATAACAATGGAAAAACCCAACATGGTAGTACATTACAAAGCCAATGCAGGTACAGAAAGACAGGCTTGTGCAAGAAAGGGCAATGCCGTATTCGTTAAAGAGGGCAAAAAATTACCGTAAAACATCAGAGGAAAAAGGGGCTGGATGCCACAGCTACCAACATCAAGCCAATACTGGGAAATATGAGCTGACATGATGGCAATCTGGCACCTGAGGCGGAGAACCCATGGAGTCACTAAGCTCAGAAGAGAAATAAGCTCTTAAACCTTATCCACCTTCACACTTCTCAAAGGTTGAGAGATGGGATAACAAAAATTTTCTGCCTGTGCTGAAACTCCACGATGGCCTTGGCAAGCTTGGTGCAACTGACAGCAGGAACAGCAAGGGACCTCTGGACTTGAGCTGGAAAGCATACATTTCTCTGAGCTAGAGCATGCACAGGCAATGCAGGAGAAGCAGGTCCCAATGAAAAAAAAAAATACTAATTACCACGTCCAGAAGATAACAGGGGGGAACCTATATCTCTGTGGCTTGAACATCTGTAGCTGTATCTGTATAAAAAGGCATGGATTTGATCCCAACTAGTTTAAGCATACAGCTTTAACGGCCGAGTTTAAAAGACAAGGTCAATTTGAAAAAGAAAAAAAGGCTTATTCATAGACTGAATAGATCTACATGACCAAGACTTCACTGAGCAGGTGGAAGTCAGAATGGCGGAGAAGAGGATGGAGACTTTCTAAACACACATGAAGACACCACAGAATTACCATGGAAATGCAGAGACTTTTCCTGAACCAGGCATTCTAACAAAAAGGTGCAAATATAACTTATTTTTTGTCCTTAAAGTTGCCTTGATAAATTTAACACACATATCACAGCACTCAAACACCAAGAATCTACACAACAGACACAACTTGAGACTGCTGGCATGGGCGATCTGATTGCTACAGTCACATTTACAAGAGTGAGGTTTGATGGGGAGAAAGGGTCAAAAGTCTTGAAACAAACCATAGGGAAATGAAGTATGTGCACAGAGGTAAGGTGGCAATGCCTTAACACCAGGATAAGGTGCACAACCATTATAAAAACATCCATAAACACTGCAAAAAAGTTATCAAATAGAATGTCAAAGAAGCTGTTCGATCAACACTCACAAAACAAGATGAGACGAGTGAATCTCACATTTTTCAACAAACAGCCTGAGGCTATCTGAGATCCAAGAATGCATTTAGCAGTGGAAGACATTGGAAATGGAGTAGAGAGAGACAGGATAACATGGATATGAGGACATGCAAGAATAGGCTGGGAAGGTTTTAACCACTGAGCTGAGCACATGCAGAGTGGCCAAGTCCTAAAAATTAATGAAGGCTGAATCTTATTAATGGATCACTACATTCCAAAATAACAGACAGCATAAATGGCCCAAGGGAAACCAGGAAAGTACAGTTGTGTACACTTACCATAAATGTAGATGTTCGAGTGTATTCACTGTTGCAGTCATTACATTTGGGTAATCCTGCTGGCAGGTTGCCCTCAGCCAGCCTGAATTCCAAAGTCTTGGGTCCTACGACAGCTGCTGTTGCCCCTTCCCTGACGTCAGGGGTATAAAAGAAGCAACCAACACCATTTTCTTCAGTCTTTCTTGCCGTGCGGTGCCCGAAGCAGAAGCAGTTCGCAAGTGCCAGTTGGCTGACTCCTGAGATTTTCGTATTTGAGTTTCAGATCCGAAGTCTTCAATAAAGCTATGTACCCCGGTTGGGGAAACTTTTTTCTTGCTCCAGACCGATATCATAAAAAGTCAATAATTGTATTTCTTATGGGAAGCAAATACCTCATAAGGATTTTCATTCTTACTGTATTCCTTGCCTAGGCCCAGATCACAATGTTTCTGGTTGTCGGTTTTGTGCTAGATTTAACCAACACACTATTAAGCGTCATAGGTTCATAGGTTCATAGATCAGTACTAAGCTAACTGCCCTTGCGAGCCATTTTAAGCCTAGCCAGTTATCCCTTGTTAGACTCAAACCTCACACCTTGCGTTTGTAAGGCAAACACCTTAACCATTAGGCCAAACTCCCAACGTCAGTATGATTTTGCTTAAAACTTTTTTGGACGCCGATTTAATTATCCTGAAATGTCGTCGGATAGCCATCAGACTACTGGAGTTTACAAAAAACGCAAAATAAAGGATAGAGAAAAACAAAGTACAGTTTTGTACCTACCATAAATGTAGATGTCCGATAGGTATGCATCTGCAGTCATAACATATGGGTTGTCCTGCCTCAGGCAGCCCTTCGTTCGGCCGGATTCCAAAGTCTGGGTCTGGCCTCGGCTGATGTCGCACTTTCCCCGACGTCAGAGCTTCTGGGGTATAAAGGCATCAGCCGACGCCATTTTCCTCAGTGTTTCTTGCCCCAGATGCCAGGTGCCCTCTAGGAAGGCTAAATTTGGATAAATGCTGAAAAGTTCCAAACAGTAGCTATATATATATATATATATATATATATATATATATATATATATATATATATATATGTATGTATATATGCACACACACAAACAAACAAATACACCATAATAGATTCCCCCAGCTAGCTGAAAGAGGGGTAAGCACCCTGGGAATACCACAGAGGGGAAGGAGGGTGGGTAATCCTGACTGCAGATGCATACCTATCGGACATCTACATTTATGGTAGGTACAAAACTGTACTATGTCCTTCAAGGATGCATCTGCAGTCATAACATATTGGTAGAATACCATAGCCAAACTGGGGGAGGAGGTACTAAGAGAAGGATGGTGTAGTTAAGATCCCCTGCAGAACTGCAGTTGCAAACCCTGCTCGGGATCTGGAGTATAAAGGTAGATTATAATGCTTGGCAAATGTATGCATGGAGCTCCAAGTAGCAGCTTCTAAAATGTCCTTGGCAGCCACCCCTCGTAGGAAAGCTGTAGTGGTGGCTGTGGCCCTTGTGGAATGAGGCCTGATATTTTCAGGAGATGTCTTTCCATGAAAAGAGTAGCAAAAGCGAATGCAATTTCCTATCCATTTTGAAATTGTCTGTTTGGAAATTGCTCTTCCTTGCACCCCAGTTGCATATGCTACAAAAAGTTGGTCAGTTTTTCTGTTGGTTTTAGTTCTGTCCAGATAGTAGCGTAGTTGTCTGTGTATATCCAAGGTGTGCAAAAGTTTTTCTCCTTTGTTCTGTGGGTTAGGGAAGAACGTAGGCAAATGAATAGCTTGGTTCAAGGATACCCTGGATACCACCTTTGGCATGAAAGTAGGATTGGTTCTCAGTGACACTCTATCCTGGTGGAAAATAAGAAAAGGCTGCACTGCCATTAATGCCTGTAACTCGGATACTCTTCTTGCTGAAGTGATTGCCAGAAGGAAAGCAGTTTTCCAAGATAAAAACTGTAGGTCTGCTGATGCTGCTGGTTCAAAAGGAGGTAGTGTCAATTTTTCCAGCACAAAATTGAGATCTCATGCAGGTAGAGGGGGTCTCCTTGGAGGTTTAACATTTTTGATCCCTCTCAAAAATTGTCTGAGAAGAGGGTGAGAGAAGATAGGTGGATCTATATTGTATTCTGCTGAAATTGCTGAAGCATGAATCTTAATGGAAGAATAGGACAGGCCATTGTGGAACAATTCTGCTAAGTATTCTAGGATGTGTGCTAGGTTTGCCACTGTGACATATGTGCCCTTTGATGTGCTCCAAATGAGGAATCTCTTCCATTTAGCTGAGTATGTCTTCCTTGTGGAAGGTCTGCGAGCCTCCAGGATAATGTCCTTGACCCTCTGAGATAAAACAGTTTGGTTTGGTTTTAAGGAATTTTCCAGGCAGTTAGTTGCAATGTTTTCAAGTTTGGATGCAGGGTCTTGAAATTGTTCTGCGCTAGAAGAAGAGGCCATAGGGGTAGAGGCCATGAGTTCGCCTGAGACATGCTTCTCAGTAGCGGATACCAGTGTTGTCTTGGCCAGTCCGGAGCTATTAGTATCACCTTTGGCTGTTCCACCCTGATCTTCAGTAGAACCTTGTACATCAATGGGAGAGGTGGAAAGGCATATACTGTTAGGGCATTCCAGCTGAAAGAGAGAGAGTCCACCCTCCAGGCTTGTGGGTGGTATGTCCTTGAGCAGAATTTCTTCAGTTGGTGGTTGAGTGGGGAGGTGAACAGATCTATCTCTGGCATTCCCTTTTCTTTGTTATGAGTTTGAAGATGTCTGGATGCAGCATCCATTCGTGAGCATCCGTGGTAGTTCTGCTTAAGCTGTCTGCTAGTGAATTCTCTTTTCCTGGTACGAATTTGGCCTGCAGCTGGATATTGAGATTCAGGCATAGGTTCCACAGATTCATTGCCATCCGGCATAGAGGGTAGGAATGTGTGCCTCCCTGTTTGTTTATGTACCACATGACCGTGGTGTTGTCTGTCCTTATTAACAGATGTCCTTGCTGGAGGAATGGTTTGAATGCCTCGATTGCATGTTTCACTGCCAGCATCTCCTTTTGGTTTATGTGCATGCTTAGTTGTCCTTGAGGCCATAGGCCTTGGATACATTTGTCCACCATGTGTGCTCCCCATCCTAGGTCTGAGGCGTCTGTGGTGATGGTCTGCCTTGGTTTTGGTTTGTTGAAAGGCAACCCTCTGTTGGAATGGCAGGCCTGAGCCCACCACAGGAATTCCTTTTGAAGGCATGGAATGATTGGTATCATGGTTTCTAGACTGTGCCTGTGTTGAGACCATACATTCCTTAGGTACCATTGTAATTTCCTCATATGCAGCCTGGCATGTGGGATCAAGATTATGCAGGATGCCATGTAACCCAGGGCCTGCAGGATTTTCCTTGCAGTTAGCTGAGCCTGTCTTGTCAAAGGCATGAAATAATCTGGAAGTTGTTTTTGTTTTTCTTCTGTGAGAAAAGCCATCTGAGTGATTGTGTCCAGATCCGCACCCAAAAAGGTTATCCTTTGGGATGGCACTAGTCTTGATTTTTGGATGTTGACTGTGTATCCCAAGGCCTGTAGCAGGTGTATGACATAGGCCAAGTCCTTTAACAATTTTGTCTTGTTGTCTGCTTGTATTAGGCAGTCGTCCAGGTATGGGTAAATTTGAATTCCCTGAAGTCTGCAATGTGCAATTACTGATGCCAGGCATTTTGTGAATACTCTGGGCGCAGTAGATAAGCCAAAGGGCAATGCTGAGAATTGATAATGCTCTGATCCTGCAAGAAATCTGAGGTGTCTTCTGCAATCTGGTCGGATAGGGACGTGCAGGTATGCCTCCTTGAGATCTAGAGTCACCAGCCAAGACTCCTTGCCCAACATGGGAAGTAGCAGCTGTAGGGTCAGCATTTTGAATTTTGGCACAATGAGATATGTGTTCAGTGCGGACAAGTCGAGAATAGGCCTCCATTGGTTTTCTTTTCTTGGTACAAGGAATAGTCTGGAGTAAAATCCTTTGCCTTGTTCCATAGATGGTACCCTTTCTATCGCTTTCATCTGAAGTAAATTGTTGATTTGTCTTAAAGCCTCTGCCTTCTGGTTTGGTGGAAGGTTTGGCATTCCGCTCCTTTTTGGTAAAGTGTGGAAGTGAAACCTGTATCCTTTGTCTATTGTTTGCAATGTCCATGTGTCCTTTGTAATGCAATGCCAGTTTTTCGAGAATAAAGCCAGCTTTCCGCCCAAGGGAGCTTCCAGTTGATCCCTGGTAGGCGGAATCAGAGTCAAGTCATTGTGTCTGTCCTGTGGTAGTGGTTGTAGTTGCAGCTGTGGCACTACTCCTCTGGTTGGCAGGCTGCCACTGACGGCCCCTATAGGCACCCTTTGATTGACCTCTGCCTCTAGGGCGTCTATTCCTGCCCCTCTGTGCTCTGGAGGTGTCTGGAAAGGACCAATTCTTTGTAGGTCAGTTTCTGCTGAACCTCGGAGGTTGGACCTGCAGAAATTCCTTTACTGTTTGGACAGATTTTGCTTTTTCTTCCACTTTCTTTAGAATCTCCTGTGCAGGGGAGCCAAATAAATTTTGTTTCTCCAATGGAGCATCGAGGAGTTTAGCCTTGACATGGTCTGGCAAGGATTGCTCTTTTAGCCAGGCATGCCTACGAATTACTGCCCCAGTCATAGCTGATCTAAATGAAGCCTCCAGTGCATCACAGCCACATTTTAAGAAATGATTACTGACCTGCTGAGAGTTGTGTACCAAATCCTGAAGGGATTTACGGTCTAAAGGTTCAGTAGAAGAAAGCTACTTATTCAGCTGATCTAACAAAAATTCTTGGTACTGTATCATGTGGAATTGACAGTTTAATGCCCTGGCAGAAAGAGTAGCAGATGTATAAACCTTTTTACCCCATCTCTCTAATGCTCTAGACTCTCTTTCAGAGGGTAGGGGATTTTTGGCAGTAGTAGCTGCAACCCCTTTTGGGCCCTGAGAAATAGTTTCTGGGTCTGCAGCATAGGCTTTATACAGGTGGAAGTGAGAATCTGGAACCCTGTAATATCTGTCAGGTTTGGCAGGGGCCGGGGGAAAAGAATCAGGTGCAGTACTGACATCATTATACACATCATCAATTACAGTTAGAACAGGTGGTATGGCTAAGGGCCTATGCTGGGGCAAATGCAAAAAGGTCCTTAATCTTTTTCTAGAATCAGAAAAATCCTGACCCTGCCATTGAAAATGCTCCCTCATGGAGTGCAAAGTCTCCCCAAAGGAAAATTCTTCAGGTGGGGAGGCCGAAGGAATAGAATCTTCTGCATCTGAATCCTCATAAGGCGAGTAGGCCCCTTCCTGATGGTCTGACAAATCAGATCCATCCGTGGAGTAATCAGAGGAGAGAGGTTCAGAGGGATCAGTCCTGGGCCTTTTGTCTGGTGGAGGTTGGGAGGCCCTGTCTGGGTGAGGTTGGGAACCCCTAATTAAGGATATAAGGTCCTCAGCAAGACTGAGAATCTGAGAACTTGAGGAAGGCCTCTGTGAAGTAGATTTGGCAGGCAAAGCTTTTGAAAGTTTGGCAGCTTTAGCCCTGGAGAAGGCCTTAATAGACATAGAAGCTGCAGGCCTAGCTGCCCCACGTGCAGGTGTAGAAATGTCCAAAGGAATGGTGTCGGACAATTCTTGAGCACTAGCTTCAGTAGGGATTTCTGAAGCCGACTCAGCCGGGGCCTCTCTGGCCTCGGTTGTCGGAGGTATGGTTTCGGTCGTAGTAAGAACCGAGGACTCGGTTTCAGCCGAAACCGAGACACTCGCGGTAGGCCTAGCCTTGGTTTCAGCCGAAACCGCGGGCCGCAAGTGTCTGTCCTTTTCCTTGCGTTTTTTGGCCATATGCGTAGTCGGAGTCTCCGACGGCATTTTATATGCAAAATCAGTTCCAAAAAAATTCTTCTGCAAACTCCGACCGACGTCTAAGAGTCCGTCGGTTGAAGGAAGCACAAGCTAAACAAGCTGATACGTCGTGGTCTAGGCCTAAGCAAGGAAGGCAGTAAGAATGGAAATCCTTATGAGGTATTTGTTTCCCACAAGTTAAACAATTATTTACTTTGTCTGACATCGGCTGAGGCAAGAAAGAGTCCCCAACGGGGTACTTAGCTTTTCAAGTCTTCGGTAGCTGAAATCTCTGGATCTGACCGACCGGCACTTGCGAACAGCTTCTGCTTCGGGCACCGCGCGGCAAGAAAGACTGAGGAAAATGGCGTCGGCTGATGCCTTTATACCCCAGAAGCTCTGACATCGGGGAAAGTGCGACATCAGCCGAGGCCAGACCCAGACTTTGGAATCTGGCCGACCGAAGGGCTGCCTGAGGCAGGACAACCCATATGTTATGACTGCAGATGCATCCTTGAAGGACATCCAAGGCCCAAAACCAACGACTAAGCTTCTCCTAAGCCAGTCGCCGGTTCTCAGTGAGGCGCTTTTGCAGCCCCTGACGCCCACTACTTTAGAGTCGCAGGCTGCTACCGACTCCCATGTGGAGTCGGCCATGCCGCTAGATACTCAAGGTATTGGAGCCTCAGACGCTAATCCCTCAGATGGGTCCGGAGCCGCTGAGCAGGTACCGGCTTCTGAGGGTGTATTCAGACCTAAACATCTTTACATTAAAATGACTTCAGCTTCAAAGGCAAAGACTAAAGCACCTTCTAAAGCAAAAGAGCCATGTGGACAGTCCTCTATGCCCAAAAAACAGATGCTCAAAATGGCCGAAGACTTGATTACCTTGATCAGGGGCTCCCATCCCCCTCCTGATAAGAGGCCTAGGCAAGACACTGACTATGAATCTTCAGATCAGGTTTCTATTTCTTCTGATTCCTCTTCTGATCAGGAATATTCTCTTCCCCCCCATGAGGATTCTGATGCTGAAGAATCTATACCTTCAGCATCTCCTCCTGAGAACTATTCCTTTGGGGAAACCTTGCACACCATGAGGGAGCATTTCCACTGGGAGAGCCAAGATTTTTCAGAATCTAAAAAGAGGCTCAGGGATTTTCTTTTACTACCTCAGCACAGGCCTCTAGCCATTCCAGCTGTGTTAGACATTGTAGATTATTTGTTTTCGGAGTCTAGTCTGACCCCTGACTCCTTACCCCCAGCTCCTGTTAAGCCTGACAGATATTACAGGGTTCCTGACTCACACAAATTTCCTTTTAAAAACCCTGCTGCTGACCCAGAAACTATATCACAGGGTCCAAAGGGAGTTGAGGCTTCCACTGCAAAAAACCCAACCCCCTCTGACAGAGATTCAAGGGCACTGGATAGATGGGGAAAAAGGTTTACACCTCTGCAACTTTGGCTATAAGAGCCTTAAACTGTCAATTTCATATGCTTAAGTATCAGCAACATGTCATGGGATTGCTTAAACAGAAAATGTTGTTAAATTCTGAATGTGTAGAAAACAAGGAAATGCATGATTTATTGTATGCAGCAGAACAAGTTGGAAAACATACTTTGCAATGTGGATGTACAAAACTGTACTATGTTCTTCATTCCACATTGCTGCAGTCCTAACTAAATTGGACTGCAGCAATGAATCCTCTCTAACTATTTATTTATATAGTACACTACAAAACTTTTGATTCTTTGGAGGCCTCTTGCAGGGCCGCAGTTACAGGTTCTGTAATTAGAAGGCATGCTTGGTTAAAGGAACAAAATATGCCTGATCATGTTAAAGTTAAATTACTAGATGCACATTTACAGCATAATACTTTGTTTGGTGTTAAGGCAGAAGAGGTGTTAAAGAAAATGGAGGACAAAGCTAAATCTATGCAAACTGTCAAAGATTTTTACAGGTACAGCCACCTAAGTTTAGTAGACACTGGCCTACAAAAAATTGGTCCTTTCCTGTGTCAGACAGACCTCAAATGAGCAGACCCAGATGCCCTAGGGGCAGATCCCAGGAGCAAGGTCCTTATGGGCCCAAGCAATGGGGTGCTTCTACCTCCAAAGCTGGAGAAGATAGATCACAAACATACAGAAAACAGTCCCAATGACTTCCCCCTGCCTGTACCAAGCACTTATCTTCTGGCAGCACCCTTAGGGGGAAAATTAGTACTTTTTGCTCAAAATTGGCAAATCATAACCCAGGACAAGTGGGTTCTAAACATTGTGTCACAAGGCTACAAGTTCCATTTCCATACTCTACCAAAGGCAAACGGCTGGCTAGATCTGCCAAAAAAATCAATGGGCAGAGGCACAAAAACAAGTCTCATCCCTCATGGACATGGGGGCCATTCAACAAGTACCAGAGCAAGAGCAGGGACAAGGATTTTACTCAAGACTGTTCTTGGTACCCAGAAAGGACAAGGCCTGGAGGCCGATACTGGACCTATCTATTTTGAACACTTTCCTGGATATTCCAAAATTCAAAATGTTGACTTTGCAGCAGCTTCTGCCCATGCTGGGCAAGAATGCTTGGCTTGTGACTTTAGACCTAAAAGAGGCATACCTGCATGTTCCAATCAGACAATCATGCAGAAGATACCTAAGATTCAAGGCTGGTTCAATGCATTAACAATTCTCTGTACTGCCCTTTGGCTCATCTACTGCGCCCAGGGTCTTTACAAAGTGCCTGGCACCAGTAATTGCATTCTGCAGACAAAGAGGAATACAAATATATCCATACTTGGATGACTGTCTCATTCAAGCAGAGAACAAGGACATTCTTCTTCAACATCTGGTGTTTGTCAAAAGACTTCTAACAAGCCTAGGGTACACAGTCAACAAAAAGAAATCAAAACTAGTACCCTCACAAGAGATAACATTCCTGGGTGCAAGCTTGAATACAACTGCCCAGATGGCTTATCTCACGCCAGACAAACAAAGGCAACTGACTACCTATTTCAAAATGTTGGCAACAAAGGCCCAGTTATCTGCAAGAAAAATTCTGCAGGCTTTGGGCTTCATGGTATCCTGCATCCTATTAATTCCATATGCAAGAACCACTGTGTAAATACTGGCACTAGAGTGCATGGATCCCTTAATTATCCCTACAGAAATACTGGCACCAGAGGTCAGGGACAGCTTAATTATCCCCAAAGAAATACTGGCACTAGAGTGCAGGATCCCTTAATTATCCCTGCAGAAATACTGGCACGAGAGTGCAGGATCCCTTAATTATCCCTACAAAAATACTGGCACGAGAGTGCAGGATCCCTTAATTATCCCTACAGAAATACTGGCACTAGAGTGCAGGACCCCTTAATTATCCCTACAGAAATACTGGCACCAGAAGTCAGGGGGCTTTAATTATCCCTGCAGAAATACTGGCACGAGAATGCAGGATCCCTTAATTATCCCTTAAATTACTATAGCAGACATCCACTTTTTTACCTCAAACATTTCTGTCCCTGGGTTGCATGCTTGGTATTGCTTGAAGATGAATGCTTTCTTCAGACACTCCATTTGTTAAAGAATGAAAAACACTTCATAAAGGAATCAAAAGTAGTTAATTCAACATGGTTTCAAGTGAAGAGAAGGACAAGGTGTCCAAAGTGAATAGCAATGTGAAATATGGACTGTGTTGTACATGTGGAATATTCTGAGTGTTATAAATCAAGCTATGAAATTTAAAAGGAATCTTTCAAATTTGCATGAAAAGGTTGAAAGTTGCCATTATTTTAGATGCACAATAACCGCAAGACTAATGTGCAATTTAAAGGAGGGAAAAATGTTGTTGGAATAGGTGAGACTCACAATGGTAGAATGAGCCGGTTTTACTAAAGACTTTACGTAAGTTTCATCAGTGAAATGTTAAGCCAGTGCCTGAAAGGAAGGTCAGGTATGGAAAAACTAGGAAAACACACCAAGTTTTCATCTTGTTATGAAAGAGAGAAGGGGGGGCAAGTACTGTAGAAGTGTGGGGAACCACAATGAATGCTGGCTTTGGTAAGAACAGTGTTTGTGTAACAGGACTTCTCAGATGTAACTTTAAGGAGCTGTTCTTGGTCTGTTGATCAATAAGGGAATGCGAATGTAAAGGACTGAAATTTAAGTTATTGTCCTCTCTGCAACATTAGAGGCATTGCAGAATGGGAAAGTGCTAGCATTTGATGACCTTGACAAAGGGACTGGTAAAATAAAAGAAGTGCCAGTAAGACTAAAAAAGTTAAAAACTGGGCAAACAGAAAAGAGACAAATGAACTGACAAACATTCGTAGAATGGTAGAAATGCAAAACGAGTGGGACAAAATGGTACAGTTTGACAAATAAACTTCCCTCTTTATATTGTGACTCCTAGTACAACATGGCTATCAGTTGAAGAGAAATGAAGAATTTGTGATTATTAATATATCCGTCAAGACTTAGTGACAAATGGGCAGATACCGGTAAAGACCCAACAGGGAACGTATGTTGATTAAACTGTGCTTATTAAGCATGTCTTGCAGGCAGGTTATTCTTTTTTTACGTGTTTCTCTTTCTGGTCAAAACCTATCCTACTTTAAGTATGTTAAGACATTTCCATATTGCAGAATTCAGCCATGTCTAATAGATGTTTTAATACTGGTTAAATGTGGGTGAGTAAAGGGGGATATTTAAAATGCTCCTAAAAATAAGAGGTTATTTGTTCCTTTTCTTTATGAAAGCAGGTAATAACAATACTTGGAGAAGCTTAATCAAATGTAAAATTACTGAGCAATGTGGAAGAGAAGATACTGGGTATACCCTGAACGATATGTAATGTCAGAGAAGACGGAAACATCACAGAGGCTTTATATATATGGTTAAAGTCACTATTTTAAATTTGTCTTGATAACAGTTACACTGGCATATAGTGAAGTTTAACTAGGCACTTAGCCTGCTATGTATGACATGCAAACAAATAATGTGCATGGAAGGATAGTTGTTTACAAACATCAGACTAGATTTGACATAACATCCACCGTTGTTTGTGACCAAGTGAAAAATATTTTTTATTAATGAAACTGAGGGTCTGCCCTTCAGATATTTGTACTTCAACTTAAAGTGATTTTCCAGTGTCAGTACATGCATTGCTGCATTTAATGAATCAAGTGCCACAATGCATTCTTCCACTTGTCCGTACTTATTTATTTATGCAGTTTTTAATAAAAAGCTTTGTAAACTGTTTACTAAACTACAGCCCAAATAAATGTATAATTTCCTACCGTGACATTACCCTTGGGGTAAAATATTGTTGTACACATGCACTTTAATGGGGCACCTGCACTCATGCGCAGTGGTGCGCTCATTAAAATCTATGGAAACAAAGCATGTTTTTACTACACTCATACCACAAAGGTTGAAATTTACAGTTTTCCTCATTGAAATGCTGAAGAAGTCAATGTCTTTTTTTAAAGTGTTTTGTCCTCCAAAGTGAAGTAAAAAAGGTTCTCTAATGGTCAGAGGCTCTGTTTGGCAGTTTTTCCACCACACGCCGTGGTGCAAAGGTAAGCTTAAAAAAAGTGGAAAATTACTTTACTAGCCATTATGTGGGTAAATTGACCTTGTTAAAAAAATGATATGAAGGCGTGTTACTGAAAGGGAGGGGCACAATCATTTCATTATGTGTAAAGGAAGGAAGTTAAATGATTATCTAAGAACTATTGCTGTGTGAGTAGTACTCTCAGGGAGATCCTAAAGTCTATGTGGTAGTTTTGTTTGTCCACCACATACAATTAAAAAACTGAATTCTACCTGTGAAGTTTGAATAGCAGGATGAAAATGGAATCTGGATAAAAACAACTAAAAATAAAGCAAGGTAATACAGAAGTGCAGCATGAGCAGCAGAACAGTGACCCCAAGAAGCGCGTGACCAGGTGGAACGGACAGTTAAAGGTGAATACCATATGGTAGTTAGGTTGCTTCTTCCTTTGATGATGTGTGGTGGTGTGAGAAAAATGGAAGATGACTGTTATTCCACTACGGTGGATCAAAACGGGATGGAGTTCTGTGGTGCATACATTTTATTGAGTGACAGAGTACCAAGTATGTATTTTAAAGTGTAATTCTGAAGAAGTCAATGTCTTCTTTACTCTTGTTGGGATGCTGATGGGAGATGGAAGGAAAGAATAAGATCTAGCAGGGGTGCATACAAAATATAAAAAACGCTTGGAAGGATAGATGATGCAAAATGAAAGTATGACTGAACTTTAAATATGAAAGTAAATTGAAATTAGCTAATTGATCAGTGACCAACTACGTAACAATGGCTGTAAAGGTGAATGTTATAGAAAGTGAACATTAAATGTGGAAAATGCAAAGACTCCCCGTAGGTGGCCTTTGGGAAAGCAGAATATAATGTGAAATATCAGGAAAGAAGTGTTTTAAAATAGAGGTTCATTCTGGGAGGACATGAAAGGGTAAGACAGCACATAATGCCTTAGGGTAATATAACAAACTCTACTTGGTTTAGCTACTTGAGGGTATTTATGGGAAGTAGGAATGAAGTCTCTAAAGTGAGTAAGAGATACATTATAACAGTAAACACTTTACTGAAGGTAACGGATATTTGATAAAAGAATTAAAGGGTACATACAAAATACACAGGAACATTTGGAATAAGTAGTTAACATATTAGGGGCTACAAAATAGAGAGATTTAAATGGAAATATCCAGCTTTTGTTTTGTCTAGAGGGGAATAAAGATATGATGTACACGTGAAACTGTGTTTTAATATGGCATAACAAAAATATCAGGAAATAGGCTGAGACATTTGCCCCCAAAATAATAACACACCACTGTAATGACATAAGGAGTTGGAACTTCACTGATGCACTACTAAATATGTTAAACAAAAGCTGTACATATGCCTTTTTTCTAGTCTCTGTCATTCTATGATACCATTAAAATGGTTTGTTAATACAACTACATCCCTTGTAGTAAAAGTGTTGCACAAACATTAAAAGATGTGTAAAATCCAAGTTTAAAGTAAAAAGCTGCTTACATTCCAAGATTGCTAAAAAGGAAAGTCTGCCCTCTACTCTCATATTTAGTATCTATGCTTGTCATTTTAGCTTTAAAATAGTTAAAGGGCATGGGTGCTGCTCCATATCAGAAAATGCTGTCCTTCATGTAATAATGTTAAGCTCTTGACTTTGAATGTTCTGGTTGGTTGCTTTGGGGTACTACCTGGGTTTCATGATTTTTGGAAATTATTGTGACTAAGCTCATAAACAAAGTTTTTAGACTACTAGTTTTTCTGTTTTTTAATGTGCAACAGATTCCATCAAGCATACTTAAAATGAGAAATGTTACCATTGCTGTATTACTTAGAAGTGACTACAATGAAATGCTATGGTCTTGTATTTAATAAGTTATAATGCTGCATTAGCAAACAATTCCACTTCTATAACTTTTGTGATTCTTAATAAGGTTGCAACACTTCTGCTTACTTAAACACATTAAAACAAAGTACTGAAAGAGTTCATCTGTGATTTGTTACTTTATTTTGAAAAACAAACGCAAAATCTCCTTTTAAAGCTGGAAAAATGCCCCCCAAATATGACGTATCAAAGCAACTAGCAATTATAAGGTACTCTTAACAAAATAATTTTCTAGTACATGCACCTCTACGATTATGTCCTACAATTGCAAAAAAAGACAGACTTGCTAAGCTCATTTCTGCAGCAAGACCCAATCTAACATCTCGTAGGAGGTGCTTTAAAATTTATTAAGGATACCTAGATGCTGTTAATATCAGATTTCATGCCAGGAACTAACAAATAATGCTGGCCAGCAAAGACAATAGCAGAAGGTGACAGCTTTTAAACACTACTGATATGCTTTGCTCTGCCACATTTAGAAACAAACATTGCTGCAGAAAGTATCTAACCGCTTTTAAAGCTGTTAGGACTACAGAGGAACACTTGTTTTTATTTGCTGACCATACCCTCTCAACTGTCCCTGTTGTTGCCTCATATTTTTGACCTGTCCCTTGTAATTTTGTTTTCTACATTCTGGTAAATCATTGAGGATTACAGTCAGTCAATACCAGGCACACTGGCATTTCATACTTCTTATTGTTCTGAAAAATGCATGTTGATGCAAAAAGCTGTTGCTCAATTATAATTATATTTTTATGTGAATTAGAACATTTGCCCCCTCCCACATTATATTTGTATTTATTCAGCATTCTTAAGCAAATACGTTGAAGTGCATGCCACTACTTTTCTTTTTGTCATTACTTTTGGAAAGGAAAACTATGACGTGACAGAGAATTACACACATGGTTATTTGTTTTAAAGTATTACCTACTAGTTAAAGCTTAAAATAGAATTTGTATGAATCACTCTCCAACTGTAACCACATCTTCTGTACAAATATTCAACCTAAACATTTGGATGCGGACTGCAGGTGTCATGTACTTTAGAGTATGTTCAACATACCTTAAAGCAAAGGCATGTGAAACAGTTTGGCATTTTGTGATTTAAGACTGGATTCATAAACACCTACACTAACTGTAGACGTTCTATATTCAAGCACATTCCTACCACATTTTATTGAGCTGTCTGTTCACTTAAAAAGATTATACTTAATGTACACATAGTCTACACTTTGTGTTCATGTTTATAAATCCCCCTCAGTATTTAAAGCTGCATGAAAATCAGTAGGAAAACTAAAATTAGGAGGAAGAAGGTGGGAGTTATGCTTGTGTTGTTTACTCACTCAGAATACTGTACACTTAGTGCAGGCGTTCATGAACCTAGCCTTTACTCTTTTTTATGATAATAGAAGTTGTTTCATTTTTTATAAGGTCTGAATTACTCAAGCTTGCGGACATAATTTTGCAATTAGCAGCAGACTTGTGAAGTTGCTAGGGAAGTCTTACTCTGGCTGATGTAGGATACGAATGACAGTTTTTCTTTAAAAGCAAAGACTAAGAAAATTATGAAATTAGAGGATCAGGCAGGACACTGCTTATATATCATGAGCTCACATTCCTCCAACTAGATGCCCTGTCTTGTAGCCAAGTCAGTATTTAAACTCTGTCCCTGATTTGGGGCATTTGCTTACCTCATTATATTTGTCTTTGTCCAGAATGTTTGTAGTAAGAGGCTGAAAAGCATGTTAGGAGGACATATAAAGCAATGCACAACAGGTACAAGAATCAATCAGAGGTAGTTGGAAAAGACTGGGAAGAGAGAATGGAAAGGGAATTTACAAAGGAACAATGGAAGGATATCTGTATGGCTCCCAAGTTTGTTTGTTTGTGTCTTTCGGCTTTTCCCGGTTAGGGGTCACCACAGCGGAACTCCGGTCCGCTAATGATTGGCAGTAGATTTTTACGTACTGGCTTGCCGGGCCTAACGCACAACCTTCAATGAAGGAACGCCCATTCACACATGTCACCACACAGAAGACACTCTGAGAATCGAACGGGCAATGTCCAACTGTGAGGCGACATGGAATGAAATCCAGAAGGCTTAGGAAGTGTTTGCATTGGTATTTTTATACCCAAAGTAAACATCAGGGGATTTTTTTCCCTCAGGTGTGTAGCA
Source organism: Protopterus annectens (assembly GCF_019279795.1). Taxonomy (NCBI): domain Eukaryota; kingdom Metazoa; phylum Chordata; order Ceratodontiformes; family Protopteridae; genus Protopterus; species Protopterus annectens. The sequence goes on from NC_056729.1 coordinate 469,613,067, forward strand.
AATGCTTGAAGTGTGATGGAGAAGAGGTAATTGCAAACATTCTAGAAAAATACACTGTAAAACTCACACAGCAAGGTGAAAAACCTTAACAGTAAACCAAAAAAACTGCCTTGAACAAGTACACCAAGAAAAAGTTTTAATTGGTAGAGCACGTTCATCCATAAAAGTAATGAGGACTTTTGCAAAACCAAACATTACAAAACAATGACAAATATTGAAATAAAAATCATATTGTGATAAAATGAAAACCAATAAGAAACAAAAATAATACTTACATAAGTGAACGTGTTGTAAAAATGCTGTCAAATACAAGAATAAAAATGTTAATAGGAACATGAATCTGAGAAACAACAAAGGAACCCAATTCATTTTACTTTAAATGTCAGCTGGGCTTATGATTTTATTATTTTATCATGTGGTCTGACATTTTTATTTAGATATTTATCATTGTTTTGTATTGCTTAGCTTGTTAAAGTTCAGATTACATGCGTGTATGAAAGCGCTCAACCAATTAAAACTTTTTCCTGGTGGACTTGTTTGAGGTGCATTCTTGGGTAATTGTGAACGTTTTTTTGAAAATGTGACAAGTAGGCAGAGTGCCTTGACAGAAATATTTTGGAAACAAATGGTTGTAATTAAGGAAATTATTCTTTTGAGGTGAGGTATAGTATCTGAATTGCTAGACAGTAAGGCCTTACTAAGTTTAATGCTATCGGCTGCCAAAAAGTAATTACTAGAAAATGGAAATCAAAATCTAAGGTATAACTGAAATATTAAGTATTGTAGCAGCAAAGCAGATAAAAGAAATGTAACTGGAGCTGTGATCTTTCGAAAAGGGATGTAGCATATTTCAAAGGAATAAAAATAATTTATGGAAATACATGCAGAGGAGGAATTGGGTATAACTGAAGGCAGGAACTGAGCATTTATGTAATGATGAAGCGAATGGAGTCTTGACAAGAAATCATGTGTAGACTGCAAAGCAATAACAATGGAAACAGATACTGTGGTTTAGATTTGTGAAGTCATATCACCATTTAAAATGAGATGGATTTAATAAAGATGTTTAAAAAAGGGTGGTGTCCTGATCATGAGAGAGGTTTCACCACCATATCAGATGTAAATGCACCAACACAGAACACCAAGCAACAGTATGTTTAAAAGGTCCCATCCCTTTTGACTTTCTGGTTTAAAAGCCCACATTTGCCCTGGTTTGCACTTGTTTAAGCTCCGCTCAGCGGCGCCGAGCTGAGGTAAACTATTACTGGTGCCAGAAAGTCTGCTCTTTAGTTTTTCCCCTAGATCTTGCTAGTTCTTTCTCTCTTGCACTTCAAATAGCCTAATCGCTTTGCACTTCAACAGGTTTTTGTAGCAATTATTACAGCACACCTAGGAGCCATCAGCACTAGTCGTTCTTCACGGAAATAGCTCCAGTACTTAGTAGTTATGACCACCCCTCCTGGCATGAATAAAGGGCAATTCCCTGTGCTTTCTCCTATTAACCTGGTGCACATGGGCATTCTGAGCCAGTGTAGCAACTGCCTCATGTACACACACAACCCTCTCTTCTTACCTCCCAACACTCAGACTTGTAACAGTTGCACTTATATCACCAAATTGGAAGCTATGCACTCTCCAGCCAAGACAGGACTAGCTGGTCAAGAGGAGAAGGTCAACACCTGCACCACTCCACATGGAACACACAGCCCTCCAGAACACCCACTATCACAGCTCTCACATAAAAACACAAACCACACACCCACCTTCGTGGAGGCACTAAAAAGAAATTTACCTAAACTACAGCGACCTGCAAGACAGAAATGCACTTGATCACCACAACACAGCACAAACCACAGGACACACAGCTCACCTCCACAGTGTGCCCCTCAACCTAAGCCCGTAAGACTAAACACCTTGCCCAATACACTAATTATAGTTGACTCAATAGCGAGGCACACAGATGTCCCACTGACTAGGTTGAATAAGGAGAAGGTAACAGACAGCTGTCTATCAGGTGCCAGAATCCGACAACACACGCACTCAGGTCACTTCACAACAAGTAACAAGTATGACTCTGTCATTGTCCATGTGGGTGTGAATGACCAGAGACACACCTCCCTGGACTACACGAAAAGAGACATGGTGGAGCTCTCGGATTATGTGGCCCAGGCAGCTATGAGACTAGCCCTGAGCAGTATCTTACTGTCACCCAGAATGATACCGCAGGACAAACAAAAAAATTATTGACTTCAATAACTTGCTAAGTTTCTGGAGTCATTCTAAGGGGATCCAGTATCTGTCTGCTTGGAATGACACGATTGACAGACATCGATGCTTTGCCAGAGATGGCCTGCATCTGCCACCCCTGGGTTTCTGGGTACTGGCTAGGGCTCTTGCCACCCCTATTAGTGCCTTTTTTAGGCGGTGTTCCAAAGACCAAATTACCACTGTAACAGCTACAAATAAATGCAATCTGAGGGTCATGCTGCTCAATGCTAGAAGTCTAATTGTTATGATGCACTCACTCCAAGAACTCCTCAAAATGGAGACACTGACATTTGTGCTGTAATGGAGACCTGGTTAAAAGTGTCAGAAAGCTACAAGGCTATAACTCATTCCACACCTTTCAGCCTCGAATCATGGACTGAAGCTCCAAAGGCAGTGGTGTCTCCATATTCATAAAGGATATACATACCTCCAGACTAGCAGCCCATCATAATGCATCTGAGATACTTCAGGTACAACTAACATTGGGTAAGACTGCGATTCAGGTCATAGCCTGCTATAGGTCCCCAACCATGTCCCTACACTCTCACTTGACATTCCTAAGCACCCTGGAATCTATCAATATCCAACCCAACACTCTCATACTAGGAGACTTCAACTACCCCTCCATCAACTGGGAAAACTATTCAAGCACCAATACACTGGTCCAATGCTTTCTGGAATTCATCAATTCCAATGCCTTGGACCAGCTCATTCTGACCCCCCACTAGAGGAAGCAACATCCTTGACCTGGTTATTAGTAACATGGGTGACTGTTGCTCTACACCAATTGTCACTCCCTCCCTGGTCAGATCCAACCATAAACTAATCACCATGGAAATCCACATCTCTCTCACACCTCCCACTAAGATAAACACCTTGAAAAACTTCCGCAAAGCTGACTTTGGACTCCTAAAAACAGAGGTGGCTAACTTCACTGCAACCATGCCAATGGAAAATAGCTGCATGACTGCCGAATCATACACCAATGCACTGTACGAACATGTACATAAATGCATGGAACTAGCCATACCAAACAGAACCAAGATGCTCTCCTCCAAAAAAAGGAAGCCTGAGGAAGCCAATCTGGTGGTCCCCTGCCATTAATAAACTCTACAATGGAAGGAAGAAACTGTTCAGAAAAAGATGAAGTCCCAAGACGGGAAAAACTCCCTTATTAGCCTCAAAAAAAGTTGAGATCCCTCATCAAATCCTCTAAAGCAAGCTATGAAGGCAGAATTGCAGCAGACACTAAAAACGATCACAAAGCCTTTTACAGTTGTATCAAGAACCTCCACGGCAATACCCAGATTTGCTCTGAGTTACTGCACAATGGTACCTCCTATACTGAGCCAACAGACATTGCCAACATACTGGTAGACAGATTCATTGCCAACTTTACCCCCCCCCCCCCAAATGACCAATCACAATAGCGTAAGAATACCAGGCACCCAGCATTACTGCAGCCCAGGTAAAAGCTGCAGTTGAGATCCCTCATCAAATCCTCTAAAGCAAGCTATGAAGGCAGAATTGCAGCAGACACTAAAAACGATCACAAAGCCTTTTACAGTTGTATCAAGAACCTCCACGGCAATACCCAGATTTGCTCTGAGTTACTGCACAATGGTACCTCCTATACTGAGCCAACAGACATTGCCAACATACTGGTAGACAGATTCATTGCCAACTTTATCCCCCCCCCAAACGACCAATCACAATAGCGTAAGAATACCAGGCACCCAGCATTACTGCAGCCCAGGTAAAAGCTGCATTATCCAAGGCCAAGAACACAGCTTTCAGGAGACCTGACAATATCCCTGATGTGTTTCTACATGAACTCAAAGCGAACTGGCGCCACATGTGTGCCCTGTTCAGTTACAGCCTCATCTCAGGCTTTTTCCCTACCGAATGGTGCACTGCTACAGTCATACGTCTCCATAAAGGGGGAGTGACTACAGACCCTGGGAATCATCGCCCCATTAGCCTGACAATTTGATATGTAAAGTTATGGAGCACATCATCATGGACCTGATTAACAAAGATATAGGAAATCTCCAAACTCTGGACCCCACGCAGTTTGGTTTTGTGAAAGGGAGATCAGGCCTGCTCAACCTGGTTGACTTCTTTGAGGCAGTCACCAGGGCTGTGGATGAAGGTAAGGCAGTGCATACAGTTTACCTCGATCTGGCCAAGGCCTTTGATACCATTCCTCACTCAGGAATTATTGATAAACTCACCAAAATAGGCATCAACCCCATATCACTAGGTGGGTTGCAAACTGGCTCACAGATAGAACACACACTGTGAAAGTAGCAAACTCAAAGTCAGATTGCCGACCAGTCACGAGTGGAGTCCCACAGGGATCAGTCCTGGGTCCTCTCCTGTTTGGCATCTACTTTTCAGAAGTCCAGGCCAACAGAAAGGGACACTGGCTGACCAAGTTCGCAGACGACTACAAGCTGGGAGCCATTATTAACTCCCCAAGTAATGCAGATAGCCTTCAGAAAGGCCTCACTGAGACCAATGACTGGTGTCGAAACCATGGCCTTAAGCTTAACTCCAAAAAAAACTCAGTTCCCACTAACTACCACATCGATGGGAGCCCACTGAACACTGAAGGCGTTATAAGAGATTTGGGTATGCAGGTTGACAGCAACCTCTCCTTCGACTACCACATTGCCACTGTGGTCAGAAAGTCCTTCTATGTGGCACATCTCATTACCAAGGGTTTTGCATCCAAGAAGAAAGAGGTCATCGTCTCTCTCTACTCCTCCCTCATTAGAACAATCATCGAGTACAATGTCCCATTTGGCATGTACCTCACTAGACACCTGCAACAGCTGGAGAGGCCACAGAAGTATCTCACAAAGAGGATCTTGGGCATTAAACACATGTCCTACATGGACAGACTGAAAAGACTCCAGCTATTCTCTGTCTCATATTGCCTACTTAGCGGCGATCTCTGCTTGACTTACAAAGCCATGTCTGACCCAGCTCTGTTAGAAATGCTACATCTAAAGAAATCCCAATCCCTCTGCACCACATGCTCCAGAGACCTCATCCCCATTACCACAATCAACAGAACATGATGGAGGGACAGGTTCCTCACCCAGAGACTGCCCATGCTCTGGAACAGACTTCCCATACATACCAAGCAGAGCACCTAATTGTCCCTCTTCAAGAGAGATCTTGATGAGTAACAGAAAGTTCACCTTGGGGATCACTCCAGTGGCTTTACTTAATAGAGGCACTGAGAAGTAACGCTGGGTGGCATGAAGCCAGGGCACTTCTATGGGCTAGGCTTGCAAAGACTCTAGGGCTATTAGCCTAGTACACACCTATGAACCTATGAACAGTGGTAACTCATACCTAAAACAAAAGTAAATGTACTGAAAAATGTAAATGAAGTAAAAGAACTGAAGATGGGATCTTTAGTAAAGAGATGGAGCAAATTATATAAAAATAAATGGAATCTGTGGGAACACCTGGAAAACGATAACCAGGAGGAGTAGTGATGTTTAAGGGAAGGCAGAAATTGAGCAATTTGTGTAATGTTGGACTGAATGATAATTGCTAAAAGGAAAACATGCAAAATTCAAGAAAATAATGAAAACGATTTATGGTCTGTTCTTGTTTCTTTTAACATGTGTGTACCTACGCCATTGTTTAAAATGTGAGAATTTAATAATAATGTTAAAAAGACAGTGATAAGTACACAAATAATGCAGAAACTCATTATAATGCAAAGAAATTCTCAAGAAACAACAGACTTGTTGAACCAGGGTGCTGAAGTCACACTTCACTAACAGGTCTGAGTACCTCAATTCTACGTCAAACAAAGTCTGTGAATTCTTGAAGAAATGTATTCATACTAGTAGGGTGGGCAGTAGACAAGGAACCTAAAAGCTAGGTCCCGTTCCAATAGTATACTCAAAAAAGAGTTGCAAAACTGGTTAGTTGTAGTGGCAAAACAACAACAAATCACTACCCCATCTCCAATCTTGATGAAAATAGGACACTGAACTATGAGGAAAGTAGAGTTGTGTACACTTACCATAAATGTTGATATTTGGGTGTATTCACTGTTGCAGTCCTGACTTGTGGGATTTCCTGCCATGAAAGCCCTTGAATTCTCCCTCTTCCAAGTGCTGGTGGATACCCTGACCAGTGTCAGTATGTTCAAGTATGTAGGGAGCCAGCCGATGTCACGATTTCAGTTTTTTCTTAACCCCCTAAAGAAAAGAGACTCCCTGGATAGGTCCTAAGGAAAAGGACCAAAGTCTGAGAACCTAAGCAGGGTAATGGGCAGAAAGAGGGGGTCCCCTTGACTGGAGGAGAGGTTTGTGCAAGATACCCTGTAGGCTAAGGTAGAATGAGAGAAGGTAAGAGGACTGCAACAGTGAATACACTTGAACATCTACATTTACGGTAAGTGTACACAAATGTACTATGTTCTTTGTGTTTCACTGTTGCAGTTCTGACTTGTGGGATGATTTCCAAAGTTGAAAGGAGGGCGGAAGGAAGACCAGAGAGAGGAGAGGATGCCCTGCAGAATGGCAGTGATGAATCCTGCTCTGGAGCAGGAAAAGGCTGATAAGTGGTAGTGTTTGGTGAAAGTATGCACAGATGACCAAACAGCAGCTTCCAGAATGTCCTTGGTAGGGACTTGTTTAGGCAGTAGAGATAGCAGTAGCCCTGGTAGAGTGAGTCCTGACAGCCTCAGGTAGCTTCTTACCATGGTTGTAAGAAAATGAAATACAGCGAGAGATCCATTTTGAAATAATCTGTTTGGAAACTGGTTTTCCTCCAGAACTGGTGGTATAAGCCATAAGAAGTTGGTCTGATTTTCTTAAAGTTTTAGTTCTGTTAAGACAGTAAAGGAGCGCCCTATGGACATCCAAGGAAAGAAGGATTCTTTCCCCCTGTTTCTGAGAATTGGGAAAGAAGGAAAGCAGGTGTATGGCTTGATTCAAGGTGGTGTCTGTCACAACCTTGGGCATAAAGAAAGGGTTAGCCCTGAGGGAGAGAATGTCTGGATGGAAGAAGAGGAAGGGTTCCACTGCCATGAAAGCCTGCAGCTCAGAGACTCTTCCAGCAGAGGTGATAGCCAAAAAAAGGGCAGTTTTCCAAGTTAGAGACTAAGTTAGCAGAAGCCGCTAGTTCAAAAGGAGGCAGGGTCAGCTTTTCCAGAACAAAACTGAGGTCCCATGGAGGGGTAAGGTCATCTCCTGGAAGGCCTGATGTGGATCATACCCCTAAGAAATTGCCTGAGAAGGGGGTGTGAAAAGATAAGATGAAAAACAGGGATATGGGCCAAAATGGCAGAGGCATGAATTTTAATGGAGGAATAGTATAGGCCCTTGTCAACCAGATTAGCTAGGTAATCCAGGACAACAGAGATCTGGGCTAAAAAAACTATTGCGGCCCTGTTGATGACACCAGATAGAAAACCTTTTCCACTCAGCTGAATAAGATTTCCTAGTACTAGGCCTTCTGGCCTCTCCAAGTATGTCTTGAACCTGCTTGCTTAGGGCAGGATCAGTCCAGGATTCAGTGGAATTCATCAGGCTGTGGGTTTCAGTGTCTGCAGGCTGGGATGCACAATCCTTCCCTTGTCCTGAGTCAGAAGGTCCAATCTCTGAGGTGGTAACTGCCGTGGATTCATATTGGTTAGGTGGAGTAGCACAGGATACCAGTGTTGCCTGGGTCAGTCTGGGGCGATCAGTATTGCCCTTTGGTCTCCCTTCCCTTCAGATAGGCTGGGATGGATGAGTCATTGTTGCTCTCTACCAGGGGCCTGTGGCCCAGAACTCCCTTGCCTGGAAGTCTCTGGGGTCCAATCCCTGGGTCTTTCTAGTTGTTGTTGTCAACTTTCTGTCATTTCCCTATGGGGTTTTCTCTGCCTGCTTTGGATTGAGAAGGAAAGGGCAAATGTTTAGTTGGAGTAGTTCCTACTAAATCTAGGTGGCTGAACCCAAAGACAGTCTAACTGTTTGCATGGATTTAGCTTTGTCTTCCATCTTTTTAAGTACACCCTCAGCTTTGGGCCCAAACAGGAAATCCTTGTTCAGAGTGGCATCCAAAAGATTTGACTTCATATGTTCAGGGAGAGATTGTTCCCTTAGCCATGCATGTCTTCTAATAACAGAATCAGTGGCTGCAGCCCAGCTAGAAGCCCCCATAGCATCATGGCCACAGTGTAAGGAATGCCTAGCAACTTGACAGCTGGAGTGACAAAAGTCCAGTAACACTCTTTGGAAAGATTCTTGTCCTCAGTAGTAGTAATTTTTGCTTCAACTGATCCAGAATGGTCTGCTGGTATTTTTACCAAGTGGAACTGGTATATTTACCAAGTGGAACTGGTGCAGGCTAATGTGGCAAGGGAGCATCACCTGTTAAAGCATGCTCATTGGAAACCAAGGTCTGCTAAGCGACCCCGGACCCGACCGATCAACCAAGTCCTAAGGCCTATGTGGAATTTGAGGGACCTGATGGCATGTTTGACACTGAACAGGTCTTGACAGAGGCCTGCACCACCACCTCAGCCGAGGAAGGGGGTTGCAAAAGTGCCTCGCATTCTTCAGTGATCGCAAGTCTTGGAGGACTAGCTGACTGATAGTGATGGTCATCTGAGGCCCTAAGCTTTGTTTGTTTTTCTTTATCCATCTTGGTGTTAGGGAGCTCGATGTCTGAGTGAAGTACAGTTGTATACACTTACCATAAATGTAGATGTAAGAGTGTATTCACTGTTGCAGTCATTACATTTGGGTTATCTGCTTGCAGGTAGCCCTCAGTCAGTCTGATTAACAAAGTATTGGGTCCTGCGTTGGTTGCTGTCTCTTCTTCCATGACGTCAGGTTGTCAGGGGTATAAAACCTGCAGCCGATGCCATTACATGTTTTTCTTGTCCCAGATGTCAGGTGCCCCCCTAATGGAGAGCAATTAAATATAAAAGTACAATGATATACCTCCAACAAAAAAGCAAATACACAAAAAAGGCTTTTAAGCCTAGTAAGGGAAAGTAGAGGCATAGCCAAAAGAAGTTAGGGGGCTGGAGGGAGGGTAACCAGGACTGCAACAGTGAATACACTTGAACATCTACATTTATGGTAAGTGTACACAACTGTACTATGTTCTTCATGTTTCACTGTTGCAGTCATTACATTTGGGTAGATTCCCAAAGCTGTGGTTGGGAGGAGGAATTTAGATAGCATTAGGACCAGCTATAAGGCCCTGCAAGACTGCAGTGGCAAAGCCAGCTCTGGATTTAGAGAAAATTGGCAAATGGTAATGCTTGGTGAAAGTATGTACAGAACTCCAGGTAGCAGCTTCTAGGATGTCCCTGTTAGGGACGCCTCTAAGAAAGGCTGTAGAGGTAGATGCAGCCCTGGTGGAGTGGGGTCTGATCCCCTGGGGGATAGGTTTTCCATGGTGCTTATAGCAGAAATGAATGCAATGGCCTGTCTATTTAGAAATGGTTTGCTTTGAAACAGCCTTCCCCTCTACCCCTGCAGCAAATTCTACCAGCAGTTGTTCAGATTTCCTTTGACGTTTAGTCCTGTCCAAGTAGAATCTGAGTTATTTGTGTACATCTAAGGAATGCAATATCTGTTCCCCTTTGTTCTGTGGATTGGGAAAGAAGGTTGGCAAATGAATGGAATGATTAAGAGCCACACTGGATACCACCTTGGGCATGAAGGATGGATGGGTTCTGAGGGACACCCTGTCCGCATGAAAGATGATGAAAGGCTCCACAGCCATAAGGGCCTGTAATTCAGATACCCTTCTAGCTGAAGTGACTGCTAAAAGGAAAGCTGTTTTCCAAGAAAGAAATTTTAGGTCTGCAGTAGCAGCTGGTTCGAAAGGAGGTAGAGTAAGTTTTCCAAAACAAAGTTAAGGTCCAAGGCTGGGGTTGGAGCTCTCCTGGATGGTCTTAAATTTTTGGCCCCTCTGAGGAACTGCTTGAGCAGTGGATGAGAGAAGGGGGGGGGGTTCTGTTTTATAATGAGCTGAAATGGCTGAGGCATGGATTTTAATGGAGGAAAGACAGGCCCTTGTGAAGCATCTCAGTTAAGTATTGTAAAATCTGAGGTAAATTGGGCGCTGCTGTGCTCATCCATTGAGACTGGCTCCAGGCACAGAATCTTTTCCATTTTTCAGCATAGGATTTTCTAGTGCTAGGCCATCTTGCCTCTAAAATGATATCCATCACAGATTTACTGAGGGATGGTAAAGGGGAGATTATGTAATTAGCCAGGCTGCAAGTTTTAGTGTTAGAAGCTGAGGGTGCAAAATCCAGTTCTCCTGTTGAGACAACAGGGAAGGAGTCTGAGGCAGGTGCCATGGGGATAACCGTGACACACTGCGCAGGAGGGGGTACCAGTGTTGGCGTGGCCAGTCTGCAGCAATCAAAATCATCCCTGGTTTGTCCTGTTTGATTTTTAGTAGTACTCTGAAGACCAGAGGCAGAGGGAGGAAGGCAGAGACTGATAGTTTTTTTTCCAGCTGAAGGACAGAGCATCCACTTTCCAGGCTTGTTTGTGGGGAGTCCTTGTGCAAAATCTGCCCAATTGGTAGTTCTGGGGAGAGGCAACAGGTCTATATCTGGGCTCCCCCATTTGCTTGTCAACATGTTGAAAATCCTTTGTTCCAGTTTCCACTAGTGTGGGTCCATGAGGTTTCTGCTTAGTCCGTCTGCCAGTGTATTTAACTTTCCTGGCAGGAATTGAGCTTTTAGGTGCACTTGGTATCTCAAGGCTGTGTTCCACAATGCCATGGCTAGTCTGCAGAGGGGGTAAGAATGTGTGCCCTCCTGCTTGTTTATGTACCACATAACAATGGTGCTGTCCGTCTTAACCATTAGTTGTCCTGGAAGAATGTGGTCCTTGAAGGCTGTCAGAGCATTCTGTACAGCTAACATTTTTTTTTGATTGATATGCAGGTGCATTTGACTTGGGTTCCATTTGCCCTGAATGCACTTCCCTGCCAGGTGAGCCCCCCATGCAAAGTCTGATGCCTCTGTTAGGGTTTGGGTGGCAGGGGGTGGTGCGAAAATATACCGACAATGGCTAGTGCGCTGATTAAATAAAGCACAAAACTGACAGCAAGATACTTCGTGGTCAGGGCCTAGGCAAGGAATACAGTACAAATGAAAATCTTTATGAGGTATTCACTTTCCACAAGTAATGCAATTATTAACTTTTACTGACATCGGGAAGGAGCAAGAAAAAGTTTCCCGAAAGGGGTTCTTAGCTTTAGTTGAAGACTTCGGTTCTGAAACTCGAAAACGAAAATTTCAGAAGTCGGCCGACTGGCACTTGCAAACTGCTTCTGCTTCGGGCACTGCACGGCAAGAAAGACTGATGTAATGGCGGCGACTGCATGTTTTATACCTCTGACGACCTGACATCATGGAAGAAGGGACAGCAACTGACGCAGGACCCAAGACTTTGTTAATCAGGCCGACTGAGGGCTACCTGCAAGCAGATAACCCAAATGCAATGACTGCAACAGTGAAACATGAAGAACGTCTGGTGGATGGCATCGGACATCAAGAATCAGATGCAAGATTAAGGGCCTAGCTAAGATCTCGGCCCTACTCCAAAAAGTCCAAGAGTTGAAACAGACACAGGAAACAGTAGGTAGGAATGCTAAGGAATGGAAGTCTTGGTGTGGAATACGTTTACCACAACAGAGACAATTATTAGCCTTATCTGACACGAGTCAAACAAAGAAAAAAAAAAAGATTTATCCAATGGGGCACTTCGCTTTCAGATGACTTTGCATTGGTGTACATCAACCAATGCAATATAACACTGCTTCTGGCTCTCGTGGCAAGAAAATAATGAAATCATGGCATCGGCTGGCTCCCTATTGACTTGAATGTACTGACATCGGTCAGGGCATCCACCGGCCCTTGGAGGAGGGAGATTTTCAAGGGCTTTCATAGCAGGAACTCCCACGTCAGGACTGCAATAGTGAAACATGAAGAATATCCCAGGGATGCCACACAAAGACCAAATTTTTTATCCAGCCACAACTCTGTCATAAAACCAGGTTAACATCATACAGCAAGTCTAAAAGAATACAGGACAAGCTGCTGATGAACCTGTCATTACTGTGTAGCACCACTAATGGGACCTTGGGTGACCAGGTTATCAATGTTTACCTGGTTTGAACATTTTCTTCTTCATATATCACACAGTACAGAAACAGTGTATAACATTTCACCTAGAGCAACATCTGCTCAATGAAGTAAACAGCATGCTTAAGAGATTACACTCCCCCATGCAAACTCCTCTCAAGCATACAGTCTTTCCTATAAGGACAGAAAACAGCAAATGGAAGCCTATAAGGACACAAAGGGCACAGCAATGCATGATGTCCTTGACCCTAATGAAAGCTAGTCACAGTCTGAAACTTGTTAGCAGCATATCACAGCAAAACAGCTCCTTGCAATAAACTGTGAATCAAATAGGTAAAGGGATGTAGGTTGGTGGTAGTATGACATGCTTTGTAAATGCAAATTTGTTAATCAACAAACTGACAATTCACAAAAAGTCAGCTAAGTGAACAACTGAAAATCAGATGAAACAAACAGTATTTATCTTCTCTTTCTTTACTTACTTACAGCAACCCTCCCCCAACACCAAATATTCAGCTGAAAAAGTACATGTTGAAGGATGTTCACCACATACAAATTTTGGGGGGAAAAATACACCGTCACCAGCTGGGAGAAACACAGTACTCCAGTGGTCTGCTCAAACTAGATTAAAAGCTAAAGCCAATAATGGAGAAAAGCAGATGGTGCCCAAGAACAAACAGTACCTTGCAAATACAATGTATAAAGGTGGCAGTGAAGTATTATGATAAGGCGACACCAGGGTTTTGCTGCCATAATTAAATTAGAGCTAGAATGCCTGAGTTAATACAATAAATTTCAATGACACTGTGCCAAAACAAAGTAAATAGCAAGGGAACAAAGCTACACTCACAGCAAGTTAAGTTATATCTAACAACAGCAAGTTATGCTGACACCCATTAGTCCAAAAGGCTCACTGGTTCCAGAAAGTGCTACATTTATCAATAGTGCAGGTTCAACATGATAGCAGACCTAAAACTGTTTACCTTTCATGCGGCTCCTGCAACACAATCTCTGTCCTTTTGTAGAAACTAAATGAGAAAGGTGAAAAAAGCAGAAAGCAGTAGTTCAGTTAACAAAGAAGCACAGAAATCAGAAGTAAAAAGATGATATATGATACAAAACAATTATTAATGAGACTGATTCAAAGATTTAAACAGACCAGCTCAGTTCTAAGAGTTCTATACAGAGCATCTTGGTTAAGGTTAGTTGCGAGGTAAATGATAGATGAACAAAAATATGGTGGTGTGTGTTAGCCAAAATCTTGAAAGTGTTTGCATTTTAAAGAATCAGAAAGTAAGTGCAGAAGTTCATTTCAAAAGGGGTTGGCAACGAAGAAATACTAAGTTTGGAGAGTACAGATACCTGGTGTACGTTTTCTTGGCTCATAGGTGATTATTAGGCTGACTACATGGGAACTTTTCAAGCATAGTCATGCTTTCCAAGGTACAAATCAAACCTTAGGGGAAACTAACACATGGAGAAACAGATAAGGTAGAAAGGAGCAGGGGAGGGACAGGAGTATCCTATAATGGCTCTGAGGCAACAACAGACTCAGCCGTCTATCCACTCCTTCAGTGCATTGCCACTTAATCATTCAGTGCTAGAGCAAACAGCACATGCCATTGTATGGTTTAAATATAAGAGTAACAGTCATGACCACTTACTGCATTGCATCTTGTCCGGTCTTCCCAGATATTCCAGTGAAGAAACTGCTCATTACTCAGCACTGTAGCTACACTGTCACAACCATAACATGAACACAGAAGTATCAGTTGCAGCTTGAATTATTCCACATCAAATTCAAGAATGGATATGCTACACAACTGTGACATGTAATGTGCTGACCCCAAGAAAACAAAGCACTTTGATCGTATCCACAGTGAACACTCAATGATATGTCTCTTCTCTCATACTAAATAAACCCCACCAGAAACAAAGGACAGACTGGTCTCGGGACCTTCCAAGCTTGACAAACAGCATTAAAGTCAAAGTTCTAGTGTCTATAAGTCACTGCCCTTTTTGTAAGGCAACAAAATGCAGCTGTGCAGAGCTACAGTTTATTCATACAGAACTAAAAATATTTCCTGCTGAGACTTGGAAAAAAAGACAGAAGCATCAACAACAGATGAGCTAATACGTGAGCAACAATCACTGAAGTCCCACAAACAGTTTACACTTGACTTTCAGATGTTTTTTGCAAGTTAAGCTGACATGTGCATCTCTTAAGCCAAGCAAAGATCCCAAAGAGACTGGAGTAACTGTTGTGGAAACGGCACTCGTTGCAGGATTTCCTGATTTGTATTTCCTCCTTTTTTTTTCTTCTTTTTTTAAAATGGGGAAGGGGCACATAAATGAAATTATTTTAAACAATAACAGAAATCATAGTTTCCCATGACTTTAACTTTTGTTTTTACTTTATCATTGTCACAAGTACCGGTACATTTTAAAACTATATGATAAAGAATACCCACTAATTCAAACCAAACGGCAGGGAAAATCTAACCTAGACTGACAAAGATTCAAACTATGCATTAATTATTACCATTAAAGACTTTTTAAAGTAAAATATCAGTGGTCACTTAGAAGCCTTGACGTTAGAACACTTGAATGTCCATAATGGTCCATGTATTTTCACAGGAGGTTTAAGGCATTATGAAGTGAAGAATGTTTTTTTCTTTTTCTTTTTTTTTTTTTTTTTTTGTTCTGGGGTGTTTCTGTTTCATAGGTTCATACTAGGCTATCTGCCCTAGGGCATTTGTAAGCCTAGCCAGAGTGTGTTTGGCTTTCGCCACCCATTTTAAATGTTTTACTATGCCCTTTTTCGAGGTTAGTTTACTGTGCCTCTGTTTAGCAGTGACACAGAAGTGATACCCGGGGTAAACCTACGATCTCCCATCCACTCGTCAAGATTTCTTTTGAAGAGAGTCAGTGAGGGATTCTGTCTAACTTGGACAGGGATTCTATTTCTTGTTAGCTTTTCTGTTTTTTAGTGCAATCTTTTACCTTAAGTGTTACCACTAGGGATAAATTACGGGCAGTGGTTAAAGGTAGTGTCATCATCACAGACCTCAAAGTGGCAAAAAGAAGTGTGTTGCAGTGTAAACAGGAAGCTTTTCTTGGGATGCAGTGAACAGATAGTCCACTTACGGCATTTCTGAAGTGAGCTGCTTTACCTATGTACATCAATGTATGCAAGGAGACACCATTTTGGTATGTCATTT